>NC_086449.1:535610997-535813497 GCF_028390025.1 Pseudophryne corroboree
AAACATTAAAATGTCTCTCTCTTTTCTTCAGTCAACTTTTTCCATGTCAACCTTTTGACCCTGTCGACCTAATGCATGTCGACCTTATGGGGTTGACATAATGACTGAATCTAATTCCTGTAGGTCTTCCATACTACACCCAAAGTAATTGCATTGTGGAAAGTGCCTTCTATATGACACGCAGTACTTTAATGGAGTACAGGAGTGTGGGGTATCTGCTGCCTCTATGTGGAATAAGTGTGACTCCCCTCCAAGGCTGCCCGCTGCTTGGGCTAGGGTACTTAACAATGTTTGTGACCCTGGAGTGGTATCTTTACCAACCCAGTGGTTCCATTATAATGGACAAAGGTCTCTAAAATGTTTCTATGGGATTCCTAAATTTTGTATTACAAGTATTCCACAGTTCAAGGGTCTTTGAAAAGCCCTGGAGCATTTCACTTCAGCACTAGTATCCCCTGGGGAATGGCTCACTAGGTTGTGCAGCCCCGATTGCGTAGGTGTGCAGCCCCGATTGCCACTCAGGCAGCATCCCTCTGCTAACCATCCTGGGACTGGTGTTCACTATAGCAAGAAGACACCCAGGGTGTCTAGTACTGATGCGGTTAAAGGATATTAAGGCTATGCCATCTGATTTTTACATTTATTATTATTATTATTATTATTATTATTATTATTATTATTATTAACACAAGGCACTGACAGTCTCCTCCAACTACCTCCTGTGGGTCATTGCCTTTAAATGCATGAAACTGAGGAAGTGTGGTAATCTGACTCCAAGCTTGATAGTAAAATAAGGTACAACACTAAAGCGGAACCTATGCCTCCCAGTGGACGTGCTAGGTATTTTAAACTTATTGAATAGGTGACTACATGACATGGGAATATATCAGTCTCTGTCGTGTATACTTGTTGGATTTTAAGGATAGTTTGTTTCTAAATAAAGTCTGAATGCTCACGCAAATATATAATTACTCACTGTGGGGTAACTGGATTTTTTGTTTCTCTTTTGGTTTAGACACCAGATGGGATGACCACAGTAGCAGCTACAGGTAATTAATTTACCATGAACAGAAGGTTTCACTATTTTTAACCTTCACTAATGCCCTATGTTTTAGTTGAGACTAGTGAGCTTAAGCCAAAATGCAGCAATATAAATAGACCATATAATAAAGTTATTTTTTTGAATGTACAACAGTAGTTGGTTTGCTGTACATTATTTTATATACTGTATGTAGTAGTTACAGTTTTGCTTTTGAGTATTGATAAGCTTGTTTTTTTATTTTATAATAAAACACACAGACATAGATTTTTATGTTCAGATGACCTTCGGGATAGTAGCATTACTATTATGTATAGCAATCTTTATCCAATGTGTTTTCCTAAATGTGCATAAAGTGGAACAGTTGTGTGTTCACCTAACCTTTGCAACAAATACAGTAGTGTCAGAGATGGTCAAAGTTAATTGTAAACATACAGTACGTATGGAATGTGTGTTTTCTCTTTAAAGAAAAAAAATAAAATCACAATTTATCTCCTTACAGAACTTGAGTCGTTAGAGCAGCAGCTGGAACAAGCCAAGACTGAGATCTTTAATATAAAACAAATGAAGGACCTGTTTGAGCAGAAAGCAGCACAACTAGCTACTGAATTGGTTGGTAAGTGTTATTACTGTAGGTGCGTGTGACTAAAGTGAGATCACCTATTGTATTATTTCTCCTAAATGCTGAGCATATTGCCATCTTCAATTAAATTGAAGGTGACAAAGTTATAATAATATTTCTCTTACGTCCTAGGGGATACTGGGAATCCATTTAGTACCATGGGGTATAGATGGGTCCACTAGGAGCCATGGGCATGTTAAGAAATTGATAGTGTGCTCTTGCACCTCCCTCTATGCCCCTCCTACCAGGCTCCGTTTAGAAAATGTGCCCGGAGGAGCCGGTCACGTCTAATGGAAGCTCCTGAAAAGTTTTCTGCATTTAATTTCTAACTTTGGGGCAGGTGTATGAAGCCTGGAGAAGTGATAAAAAAGTGATAAAGCAGTGATAAGTGGAAGATGATAACGCACCAGCCAGTCAGCTCCTAACTGTCAGACTGGAGTTCCAGGAGCTTCCACATCACAGATTCTTCAAATCAGGCTTACCAGTTTCTCAAGAGGCAAGTATAACCTTACAGTACGCCATTCACAGACTGGTACAGACTTAGGTTATTGTTCCAGTTCCACCTCAACTGCGAAACAAGGGGTACTATTCTAACTTGTTTGTAGTACTGAAACCGGACGGTTCGGTAAGACTGATTTTGAACCTCAAGTCGTTACTTAAGAGTGTTCAAATTCAAGATGGACTCTCTGAGAGCGGGGGTCTCAGGTCTTGAGGAGGGGGATTCCTAGTGTCCCTGGACATCAAGGATGCGTACCTTCACATTCCGATCTGGCCGCCTCATCAGGCTTATCTACGGTTTGCACTGCAGGACTGTCACTACCAGTTCCAGGCCCTGCCATTTGGTCTCCCCACAGCACAGAGAGTGTTCACCAAGTTGATGGCAGAGATGATGTTTCTACTCCGCAAACATGGAGTGAACATAATTCCGTACCTGGACGATCTTCTGATAAATGCGCCGTCCAGGGAGCGGTTATTGGACAGCCTTGCCCTCTCAACCAGACTACTGCTGGATCAGACGACTGCTGGAATGATTCTGGACACAGAGTCTCAGAAGGTGTTCCTTCCTTTGGAAAAGGCATTAGTAATCCAGTCAATAGTTCGGGACGTCCTGAAGCCAACCCGGATATCGGTGCATCTATGCATTCGACTTCTGGGGGA
The DNA here is from genome assembly GCF_028390025.1 of Pseudophryne corroboree. Taxonomy (NCBI): domain Eukaryota; kingdom Metazoa; phylum Chordata; class Amphibia; order Anura; family Myobatrachidae; genus Pseudophryne; species Pseudophryne corroboree. The sequence goes on from NC_086449.1 coordinate 535,613,817, forward strand.
AATGGTGGCCTCTTACGAGGCGCTTCAGTACGGAAGGTTTCATACAAGACCCTTCCAGCTCGATCTGTCTGACAAATGGTCCGGATCGCATCTTCACATGCACCAGAGGATCCGCCAAAAGCCAAGATCTCTCTTCTATGGTGGCTTCAGACTTCTCACCTAATCGAGGGTCGACGGTTCGGGATTCAGAATTGGATTCTGCTAACCACAGAGGTTGGGGAGCAGTCACCCAGGCGGTGCAGTTTCAGGGAAGATGGTCAAGTCAGGAAGTCGTACTTCCAATCAACATCCCGGAACTCAGGGCTATATACAACACCCTTCTGCAGGCCTCATCTCTTCTTCAACCTCGGGCCATTCAGGTCCAGTCAGACAATGTGACGGCAGTGGCGTACATAACCCGACAGGGCGGAACGAAAAGCAGAGTCGCAATATCAGAGGTGTCAAGAATTCTCCTCTGGACGGAAAAACACCCTGTGGCGTTGTCGGCGGTCTTCATTCTGGGAGTAGACAACTGAGAAGCAGTCTTCCTCAGCAGACACGACCTACACCCGGGGGAGTGGGGCCTTCACCCAGAGGTGTTCAGGTGCTTGACACGTCAGTGGGGATATCCACAAATCGACATGATGGCCTCTCGTCTCAACAAGAAGCTCAAGCAATATTGTTCCAAGTCGAGAGACCCACAGGCAGTGGTGGTAGACGCTCTGATGACTCCATGGGTATATCAGATGGTGTACGTGTTTCCTCCACTTCCTCTGATTCCAAGAATTCTAAATAGAATAAAAAGGGAAAAAGTTCAAGCAATCCTCATTGCTCCGGACTGGCCACGAAGGGCCTGGCATGCGTATCTTCTCGAGATGCTGCTCGAAGATCCATGGCCTCTACCTCTTCACGAGGATCCTTCTATAACAGGGCCCGTTCGTCTATCAAGACTTAGAGCGGCTCCGTTTAACGGCATGGAAGTTGAACGGCTGATTCTAGCCAGGAGAAGGATCCCTGACAAGGTCATCCCGACTATGATCTAAGTCAGGAAGGGAGTAACGTCTAAACATTACCACAGTATTTGGAAGAAATACGTCTCTTGGTGTGAGAGCAGAAAATATTCTGCGGTGGAATTTCATCTGGGACGTTTCCTGCTTTTCCTGCAGTTGGGTGTGGATGTGGGCCTACGTCTAGGCTCCATAAAAGTCCAGATTTTGGTCTTGTCTATTTTCTTTCAGAAACAATTCGCTTCTCTCCCTGAGGTCCAGATGTTCTTGAAAGGGGTTCTGCACATCCAACCTCCCTTTGTGCCTCCCACGGCACCTTGGGATCTCAATTTGGTGTTACAGTTCCTCCAATCGAACTGGTTTGAACCGTTACAGGAGGTAGACGTAAGGTATCTTACGTAGAAGACCTTGGCTTCAGCAAGATGTGTGTCGGAACTGGGGGCGTTGTCTCACAAGAGCCCCTATTTAATTTTCCATGAGGACAGAGCTGAACTCAGGACTCGTCAGCAATTTCTTCCTAAAGTGGTGTCTGCGTTTCACATTAGCCAACCTATTGTGGTACCGGTTGTTACCGACACCTTTGCTACTTCAAAGTCTATGGATGTTGTGAGGACTTTGCAGGTGTATATTAAACGAACAGCACGTTGCAGAAAATCCGACTCGCTGTTTGTTATTTATGATCCCAACAAGATTGAGTATCCTTCTTCGAAACAGTCAATTGCACGCTGGATCAGGGTCACTATCCAGCATGCTTATTCCACGGCAGGCTTGCCGATTCCAAAATCTGTACACGCCCACTTTACTAGGTCGGTGGGTTCTTCTTGGGCGGCTTCCCGTGGTGTCTTGGCTTTACAGCTTTGCCGAGCAGCTACTTAGTCAGGTTCGAACACGTTTGCAAAGTTTTAGGACCTTCAGTTTGGTCAATCGGTTCTGCAGGAACCTCAGCACTCTCTCCCACCCGGTTTGGGAGCTTTGGTACTTCCCCCATGGCACTAAATGGATTCCCAGTATCCCCTAGGACGTAAGAGAAAATAGGATTTTAATTACATACCAGTAAATCCTTTTCTCGTAGATTGTAGGGGATACTGGGCGCCCGCCCGGTGCTTCGTTTTTCCTGCACTGTTACTTCGTTAAGTAATGTTGTTGGTTCAGCTGTTGCTGTTCCTGGTTTCAAGTTTGGTTAGCATGGTTTTCCTTTTGTTTTGTGTGTGCTGGTTCGTAAACTCACCACTATCCTTTTATATCCTTCTATCGAAGTATGTCCGTCTCCTCGGGCACAGTTTCCTAGACTGAGTCTGGTAGGAAGGGCATAGAGGGCGGAGCCAGCGCACACTATCAATTTCTTAACGTGCCCGTGGCTCCTAGTTGACCTGTCTATGCTCCATGGTACTAAATTGATTCCCAGTATCCCCTACAGACTACGTGAAAAGGATTTACTGGTTGGCAAAAAAGGATTTTAATTACCTATCAGTGCTTCAGATTGTCAGCAGGAGAGAGTACTTACACTGTGCAAACTCGTGATTGTCCATGTGTAAGCAAGTATTGAAGTGAGAGAATGTGCTAGGCAATTCTATTTCTCTAACGTCCTAGAGGATGCTGGGGACTCCGTAAGGACCATGGGGAATAGACGGACTCCGCAGGAGATAGGGCACTTTAAGAAAGACTTTGGATTCTGGGTGTGCACTATCTTCTCCCTCTATGCCCCTCCTCCAGACCTCAGTTTTAGACTGTGCCCAGAGGAGAATGGGTGCACTGCAGGGAGCTCTCCTGAGTTTCCTGCTTAGAAAGCATTTTTGTTTGGATTTTTTTCTCTTTTTCAGGGAGCACTGCTGGCAACAGGCTCCCTGCATCGAGGGACTGAGGAGAGAGGAGCAGACATACTTAAATGATAGGCTCTGCTTCCTCGGCTACTGGACACCATTAGCTCCAGAGGGAGTGAACACAGGTTCGTCCTGGGCATTCACCCCCAGAGCCGCGCCGCCGTTCTCCTCACAGAGCCAGAAGAAACGAAGCCAGAAGACGTCTAAGGCGGCAGAAGCCTTCGGTGCTTCACAGAGGTAACGCACAGCACCGCAGCTGTGCGTCATTGCTCCCATACACCTCACACACTCCGGTCACTGTACGGGTGCAGGGCGCAGGGGTGGCGCCCTGGGCAGCAATAAAACACCTCTCATATGGCAAAAGTCTATATACATGTACTGGTGGGCACTGTACATGTATATAACAGAGCCCCCGCCATTTTTTAGTAAGTTTGAGCGGGAAAGAAGCCCGCCGCCGAGGGGGCGGGGCTTCTCCCTCAGCACTCACCAGCGCCATTTTCTCTCCACAGCACTGCTGAGAAGAAGCTCCCCGGACTCTCCCCTGCTTGGCACACGGTGTAAGGGGGGTTTAAAGTAGAGGGGGGGGCACATTATTGGCGTTTACACATTAAGCAGCGCTACTGGGTAAACATTTTGTGTGTTTCTCCTGGGTCATATAGCGCTGGGGTGTGTGCTGGCATACTCTCTCTCTGTCTCTCCAAGGGGCCTCAGGGGGAACCTGTCTTCAGAAAAGAGATTCCCTGTGTGTGTGAAGTGTGTCGGTACGTGTGTGTCGACATGTTTGACGAGGAAGTCTCACCTAAGGAGGAGGGGGAGTGCATGATTGTCAGGTCGCCGTCGGCAATGCCGACACCGGACTGGGTGGATATGTGGAATGTCTTGAATGCAAATGTAAATTTACTGCATAAACGGTTAGACAAGGCTGAAGCTAGGGATCAGTCAGGTAGTCAGACCATGCCTGTCCCTGTGGCACCAGGACCGTCGGGGTCTCAAAAACGCACCATATCCCAGATCACTGACACAGATACCGACACAGATACTGACTCTAGTGTCGACTATGAGGATGCAAAATTGCAACCAAAGGTGGAAAAAGGCATTCGTTACATGATTATGGCCATTAAAGAGGTTTTGCATATCACTGAGGAACCCCCTGTCCCTGACACGAGGGTACACATGTATAAAGGGAAAAAGCCTGAGGTCACTTTTTCGTCCTCATTTGAGCTAAGCGACTTGTGCTAAAAGGCTTGGGAATCTCCAGATAGGAGACTACAAGTTCCCAAAAGGATTCTTATGGCGTATCCCTTTCCACAAAAGGACAGGATACGATGGGAATCTTCGCCTAAGGTAGACAAGGCGCTGACACGCTTATCCAAGAAGGTGGCACTGCCTTCTCAGGATACAGCTTCCCTCAAGGATCCTGCTGATCGTAAGCAGGAGGTTACCATGAAGCACATTTACACACATTCCGGTACTATCGTTAGACCGGCTATGGCATCGGCCTGGGTTTGTAGTGCTGTCGCAGCATGGACAGATTCCTTATCTACGGAACTTGACACCCTACATAAGGATACCATTCTAATGACCCTAGAGCATATTAAAGATGCTGCTTTATATATGAGGGATGCTCAAAGAGACATTTGTTTACTAAGCTCCAGAATAAATGCGATGTCTATTTCTGCTAGGCGACTCTTGTGGACCCGACAGTGGACGGGGGATGCCGACTCAAAGCGGCATATGGAGTCGTTGCCTTACAAGGGGGAGGAGTTGGTTGGAGAAGGCCTCTCGGACCTTGTCTCTACTGCTACGGCCGGTAAATCGAATTTCTTACCTTATGTCCCCCCGCAGCATACTAAAAAGGCACCTCATTATCAAATGCAGTCCTTTTGTTCCAATAAAAGCAAGAAGGTACGGGGATCGTCCTTTGTTGCCAGAGGAAAAGGCAAGGGAAAAAAAGCTGAATGCAGCTAGTTCCCAGGAGCAAAAGTCCTCCCCTACATCTGCAAAGTCCACCGCATGACGCTGGGGCTTCCCGGGGGGAGTCAGCTCAAGTGGAGGCACGTCTTCGATTTTTCTGCCAGGTCTGGGTTCACTCACAGGTGGATCCCTGGGCTATAGAGATTGTTTCTCAGGGATACAGGCTGGAATTTGAAGACGTGCCTCCTCGCCGGTTTTTCAAATCTGCTCTGCCAGCTTCCCCGTCAGAGAGGGAGTTAATGTTGACTGCAATTCAAAAATTGTATCTTCAACAGGTGATAGTCAAAGTTCCTCTTCTCCAGCAAGGAAAGGGGTATTACTCAACCCTGTTTGTGGTCCCGAAACCGGACGGTTCGGTCAGGCCCATTTTGAATCTAAAATCCCTGAACTTGTACTTGAAAAAGTTCAAGTTCAAGATGGAATCGCTCAGAGCGGTCATCGCCAGCCTGGAGGAAGGGGGATTGGATGGTGTCCCTGGACATAAAGGATGCATACCTTCATGTTCCGATTTTCCCTCCTCACCAGGCGTTCCTGAGATTTGCAGCACAGGACTGTCATTACCAATTTCAGACGTTGCCGTTTGGGCTTTCCACAGCCCCGAAAATTTTCACCAAGGTAATGGCGGAAATGATGGTGCTCCTGCGCAAGCAGGGGGTCGCAATTATCCCAAACTTGGTCGATCTCATAAAGGCGAGATCTCGGGAGAAGTTGCTGGACGGCGTGTCGCTGTGGGTGAGAATGTTGCAAAGGCACGGCTGGATTCTCAATATACCGAAGTCCCAGCTAGTCCCTACAACGCGTCTGACCTTTCTGGGCCTGATTCTAGACACAGGCCAGAAAAAGGTTTTTCTCTGACGTCCTAAGTGGATGCTGGGACTCCGTAAGGACCATGGGGAATAGCGGCTCCGCAGGAGACTGGGCACAACTAAAAGAAAGCTTTAGACTACTGGTGTGCACTGGCTCCTCCCACTATGACCCTCCTCCAGACTTCAGTTAGAATCTTGTGCCCGGCTGAGCTGGATGCACACTAGGGGCTCTCCTGAGCTCCTAGAAAGAAAGTATATTTTAGGTTTTTTATTTTACAGTGAGATCTGCTGGCAACAGACTCACTGCAGCGAGGGACTAAGGGGAGAAGAAGCGAACCTACCTAACTGGTGGTAGCTTAGGCTTCTTAGGCTACTGGACACCATTAGCTCCAGAGGGATCGACCACAGGACCCGACCTCGCTGTTCGGTCCCGGAGCCGCGCCGCCGGCCCCCTTACAGAGCCAGAAGCAAGAAGTGTTCCTGAAAATCGGCGGCAGAAGACTTCTGTCTTCAACAAGGTAGCGCACAGCACTGCAGCTGTGCGCCATTGCTCCTCATGCACACCTCACACTCCGGTCACTGATGGGTGCAGGGCGCTGGGGGGGGGGCGCCCTGAGGGCAATATAAGACACCTTGGCTGGCAAATCTACACCATATATAGTCAGGAAGGCTATATAGGTGTAAAAATACCCCTGCCAGAATTCCAGAAAAAGCGGGAGAAGTCTGCCGGAAAAGGGGCGGGGCCATCTCCCTCAGCACACTGGCGCCATTTTTCCCTCACAGCTCCGCTGGAAGGACGCTCCCTGGCTCTCCCCTGCAGTGTCAAGCTACAAAAGGGTAAAAAAGAGAGGGGGGGGCACTAAATTTAGGCGCAGTATATATAATATAAGCAGCTATATGGGAAAAACACTCATTTATAGTGGGATCTCTGTGTTATATAGCGCTCTGGTGTGTGCTGGCATACTCTCTCTCTGTCTCCCCAAAGGGCTTTGTTGGGTCCTGTCTTCTGTCAGAGCATTCCCTGTGTGTATGCGGTGTGTCGGTACGGCTGTGTCGACATGTTTGATGAGGAGGCTTATGTGGAGGCGGAACAGATGCCGATAAATGTGATGTCACCCCCTGCGGGGTCGACACCTGAGTGGATGGTGCTGTGGAAGGAATTACGCGACAGTGTCGACTCCTTGCATAAAAGGTTTCACGACATACCAAATGTGGGACAGCCGGCTTCTCAGCCTGTGCCTGCCCAGGCGTCTCAAAAGCCATCAGGGGCTCTAAAACGCCCGCTACCTCAGATGGCAGACACCGATGTCGACACGAATACTGACTCCAGTGTCGACGACGATGAGACTAATGTAACTTCCAATAGGGCCACACGTTACATGATTGAGGCAATGAAAAATGTATTACACATTTCTGATGTTACCCCAGGTACCACAAAAAATGGTATTATGTTTGGAGAGAAAAAAACTACCAGTGGTTTTTCCTCCATCTGAGGAATTAAATGAAGTGTGTGAAGAAGCGTGGGCTTCCCCTGATAAGAAACTGGTAATTTCTAAGAGGTTACTAATGGCGTACCCTTTCCCGCCAGAGGATAGGTCACGTTGGAAAACATCCCCTAGGGTGGATAAAGCGCTCACACGCTTGTCAAAGAAGGTGGCACTACCGTCTCCGGATACGGCCGCCCTGAAGGAATCTGCTGATAGAAAGCAGGAGGCTATCCTGAAGTCTATATATACACACAGGTGTTATACTGAGACCAGCTATTGCTTCAGCATGGATGTGCAGTGCTGCAGCTGCGTGGTCAGATTTCCTGTCGGAAAATATTGATACCCTAGACAGGGACACTATATTGCTAACCGTAGAGCATATTAAAGACGCGCTTTTCTACATGAGGGATGCACAGAGGGATATTTGCCGGCTGGCATCTAAAATAAGTGCAATGTCCATTTCTGCCAGGAGAGGGTTATGGACTCGGCAGTGGACAGGAGATGCAGATTCTAAAAGGCATATGGAAGTTTTGCCTTATAAGGGTGAGGAGTTGTTCGGGGATGGTCTCTCGGACCTCGTTTCCACAGCAACGGCTGGGAAGTCTACATTTTTACCCCATGTTCCCTCACAGCCAAAGAAAGCACCGTATTATCAGGTACAGTCCTTTCGGCCCAATAAGGGCAAGCGGGTTAGGGGCGCGTCCTTTCTGCCCAGAGGCAGAGGTAGAGGGAAAAAGCTGCAGCATACAGCCAGTTCCCAGGAGCCAGGTACGGTGGGGGCCCTTCTCAAAAATTTCAGCAATCAGTGGGCTCGCTCACGGGTGGATCCCTGGATCTTTCAAGTAGTATCTCAGGGGTACAAGCTGGAATTCGAGACGTCTCCCCCCCCCCCCGCCGTTTCCTCAAATCTGCCTTACCAACAACTCCCTCAGGCAGGGAGGCAGTGTTACAGGCAATTCACAAGCTGTATTCACAACAGGTGATAGTAAAGGTGCCCCTACTTCAACAAGGACGGGGTTACTATTCCACAATGTTTGTGGTACCGAAACCGGACGGTTCGGTGAGACCCATTTTAAATTTGAAATCCTTTAACACATATCTAAAAAAATTCAAGTTCAAGATGGAATCGCTCAGGGCGGTTATTGCAAGCCTGGACGAGGGGGATATCACTGGACATCAAGGATGCTTACCTGCATGTCCCCATTTACCATCCTCACCAGGAGTACCTCAGATTTGTGGTACAGGATTGTCATTACCAATTCCAGACGTTGCCGTTCGGTCTATCCACGGCTCCGAGGGTCTTTACCAAGGTAATGGCCGAAATGATGATACTCCTTCGAAAGAAGGGAGTTTTAATTATCCCGTACTTGGACGATCTCCTGATAAAGGCGAGGTCCAGGGAGCAGTTGTTGGTCGGGGTAGCACTATCTCGGGAGGTGCTACAACAGCACGGCTGGATTCTATAAAGTCACAGCTGATCCCTACGACACGTCTACTGTTCCTGGGGATGGTTCTGGACACAGAACAGAAAAAAGTGTTTCTCCCGGAGGAGAAGGCCAAGGAGTTGTCATCTCTAGTCAGAGGCCTCCTAAAACCAAAACAGGTGTTGGTGCATCACTGCACGCGGATCCTGGGAAAGATGGTAGCTTCCTACGAAGCAATTCCATTCGGCAGGTTCCATGCAAGAACCTTTCAGTGGGACCTTTTGGACAAGTGGTCCGGATCGCATCTTCAGATGCATCGGCTGATAACCCTGTCTCCAAGGACCAGGGTGTCTCTGCTGTGGTGGCTGCAGAGTGCTCATCTTCAAGAGGGCCGCAGAGTCGGCATACAGGACTTGGTCCTGGTGACCACGGATGCCAGCCTTCGAGGCTGGGGGGCAGTCACACAGGGAAGAAACTTCCAAGGACTATGGTCAAGTCAGGAGACTTCCCTGCACATAAATATTCTAGAACTGAGGGCCATTTACAATGCCCTAAGTCAGGCAAAACCCCTGCTTCAAAACCAGCCGGTACTGATCCAGTCAGACAACATCACGGCAGTCGCCCATGTAAACCGACAGGGCGGCACGAGAAGCAGGACGGCGATGGCAGAAGCCACATGGATTCTCCGATGGGCGGAAAATCACGTGTTAGCACTGTCAGCAGTGTTCATTCCGGGAGTGGACAACCGGGAAGCAGACTTCCTCAGCAGGCACGACCTCCACCCGGTAGAGTGGGGACTTCATCCAGAAGTCTTCCAACTAATTGTAAACCGTTGGGAAAGGCCACTGGTGGACATGATGGCGTCCCGCCTAAACAAAAAGCTAGAAAAGTATTGCGCCAGGTCAAGAGACCCGCAGGCGATAGCTGTGGACGCTCTAGTGACACCGTGGGTGTACCAGTCGGTTTATGTGTTCCCTCCTCTTCCTCTCATACCAAAGGTACTGAAGATAATAAGGAGAAGAGGAGTAAGAACTATACTCATTGTTCCGGATTGGCCAAGAAGAGCTTGGTACCCGGAACTTCAAGAAATGATCTCAGAGGAACCATGGCCTCTGCCGCTCAGACAGGACTTGCTGCAGCAGGGGCCCTGTCTGTTCCAAGACTTACCGCGGCTGCGTTTGACGGCATGGCGGTTGAACACCGGATCCTGAAGGAAAAGGGCATTCCGGAGGAAGTCATTCCTACGCTGATTAAAGCTAGGAAAGAAGTAACTGCAAACCATTATCACCGCATATGGCGAAAATATGTTGCGTGGTGTGAGGCCAGGAAGGCCCCAACGGAAGAATTTCAGCTGGGCCGTTTCTTGCACTTTCTACAGTCAGGGGTGACTATGGGTCTAAAATTGGGTTCCATTAAGGTCCAGATTTCGGCTCTATCGATTTTCTTCCAGAGAGAACTGGCTTCACTACCTGAAGTTCAAACTTTTGTTAAGGAAGTGCTGCATATTCAGCCCCCTTTTGTGCCTCCAGTGGCACCTTGGGATCTCAACGTGGTGTTGGATTTCCTAAGGTCACATTGGTTTGAGCCACTTAAAACCGTGGAATTTAAATATCTCACGTGGAAAGTGGTCATGTTGTTGGCCTTGGCTTCGGCCAGGCGTGTATCAGAATTGGCTGCTTTGTCATGTAAAAGCCCTTATCTGATTTTCCATATGGATAGGGCAGAATTGAGGACTCGTCCCCAATTTCTCCCTAAGGTGGTATCAGCCTTTCATCTGAACCAACCTATCGTGGTGCCTGCGGCTACTAAAGACTTGGAGGCTTCCAAGTCGTTTGATGTAGTCAGGGCCCTGAAAATTTATGTTTCCAGGACAGCTGGAGTCAGAAAGACTGACTCGCTATTTATCCTGTATGCGCCCAACAAGTTGGGTGCACCTGCTTCAAAGCAGACTATTGCTCGCTGGATCTGTAGTACGATTCAGCTTGCACATTCTGCGGCTGGACTGCCGCATCCTAAAGCAGTGAAAGCCCATTCCACGAGGAAGGTGAGCTCTTCTTGGGCGGCTGCCCGAGGGGTCTCGGCTCTACAACTTTGCCGAGCAGCTACTTGGTCGGGGTCAAACACATTTGCAAAATTCTACAAGTTTGACACCCTGGCTGAGGAGGACCTAGGGTTTGCCCATTCGGTGCTGCAGAGTCATCCGCGCTCTCCCGCCCATTTGGGAGCTTTGTTATAATCCCCATGGTCCTTACGGAGTCCCAGCATCCACTTAGGACGTCAGAGAAAATAAGAATTTACTCACCGGTAATTCTATTTCTCGTAGTCCGTAGTGGATGCTGGGCGCCCATCCCAAGTGCGGATTGTCTGCAATACTTGTATATAGTTATTGTTTAACTAAAGGGTTATTGTTGAGGCATCTGTTGAGAGGCTCAGTTGTTATCATACTGTTAACTGGGTATTGTATCACGAGTTATACGGTGTGATTGGTGTGGCTGGTATGAGTCTTACCCGGGATTCAAAATCCTTCCTTATTGTGTCAGCTCTTCCGGACACAGTATCCTAACTGAAGTCTGGAGGAGGGTCATAGTGGGAGGAGCCAGTGCACACCAGTAGTCTAAAGCTTTCTTTTAGTTGTGCCCAGTCTCCTGCGGAGCCGCTATTCCCCCATGGTCCTTACGGAGTCCCAGCATCCACTACGGACTACGAGAAATAGAATTACCGGTGAGTAAATTCTTATTTTCTTCCGATGGAAAGGGCTCAGGAGCTCATAGCCCTGGTCAGGAACCTATTAAAGCTAAAAAAAGGTTTCAGTGCATCACTGCACGCGTGTCCTGCGGAAGATGGTGGCATCGTACGAGGCCATCCCCTTCGGAAGGTTCCATGCGAGGACCTTTCAATGGGATCTACTGGACAAATGGTCCGGATCCCATTTACAAATGCATCAAAGGATCACCCTGTCTTCCAGAGCCAGAGTATCTCTCCTGTGGTGGCTGCACAGTGCTCACCTCCTAGAAGGCCGCAGGTTCGGAATTCAGGACTGGATCCTGGTGACCACGGACGCAAGCCTCCGAGGTTGGGGAGCAGTCACACTGGGAAGAAATTTCCAAGGTCTCTGGTCAAATCTAGACACATCGACGTCCTGGAGTTAAGGGGCCATATACAACGCCCTACGCCAAGCGGAGGCATTGCTTCGGAACAAACCGGTTCTGATTCAGTCGGACAATGTCACAGCAGTGGCTCATGTAAACTGCCAAGGCGGCACAAGGAGCAGAGTGGCCATGGCAGAAATGACCAGGATTCTTCACTGGGCGGAAGGCCATGTAAGCGCCCTAGCAGCAGTATTCCTCCTGGGGGTGGACAACTGGGAAGCGGACTTCCTCAGCAGACACGACCTGCATCCGGGAGAGTGGGGACTTCATCCAGAAGTCTTCGCACAGATCGTGGGTCGGTGGGGACTGCCTCAGATAGACATGATGGCGTCCCGTATCAACAAAAAGCTAAAGCGGTATTGCGCCAGGTCAAGAGACCCTCAGGCGGTAGCGGTGGACGCTCTAGTGACACCTTGGGTGTTCAGGTCGGTCTATGTGTTCCCTCGTCTGCCTCTCATACCCAAGGTGTTGAGAATAATAAGACTGAGCAGAGTCAGAACAATCCTCATTGTTCCAGATTGGCCACGAAGGACTTGGTATCCGGATCTGCAGGAGTTGCTCACAGAAGATCCGTGGCCTCTTCCTCTAAGACAGGACCTGCTGCGGCAGGGGCCCTGTCTGTTCCAAGACTTACCGCGGCTGCGTTTGACGGCATGGCGGTTGAACGCCGGATCCTAGCGGAAGAAGGTATTCCGGAGGAGGTCATTCCTACGCTAATAAAGGCTAGGAAGGACGTGACATTGAAACATTATCACCGTATATGGCGAAAATATGTTTCTTGGTGTGAGGCCAGGGCTGCTCCTACGGAGGAGTTCCATTTGATTCGTCTGCTTCACTTCCTGCAAACAGGAGTGGATTTGGGCCTAAAATTAGGGTCCATAAAGGTCCAAATTTCGGCCTTGTCCATTTTCTTTCAAAATGAATTGGCTTCTCTTCCTGAAGTACAGACATTCGTGAAGGGGGTGCTGCATATTCAGCCTCCTTTTGTACCTCCGGTGGCGCCGTGGGATCTTAATGTGGTATTAAGTTTCCTCAGGTCACCTTGGTTTGAGCCACTCAAAACAGTGGAGTTGAAATATCTCACTTGGAAAGTGGTCATGTTGTTGGCCTTGGCTTCGGCAAGGCGTGTTTCGGAATTGGCAGCTTTATCACATAAAAGCCCCTACCTGGTGTTTCACGTGGATAGGGCAGAGTTTAGGACGCGTCCTCAGTTTCTGCTAAAAGTGGTCTCATCTTTTCATATAAACCAACCTATTGTCGTGCCTGTGGCTACACGGGACTTGGAGGATTCTGAGTCCCTGGATGTGGTCAGGGCTTTGAAGATTTATGTGACCAGAACAGCTAGGATCAGGAAGACTGAAGCTCTGTTTGTTCTGTATGCAGCCAACAAAGTTTCAAAGCAGACTATTGCTCGCTGGATCTGTAACACGATTCAGCAGGCGCATTCTACGGCAGGATTGCCATTGCCTAAATCGGTTAGGGCCCATTCCACTAGGAAGGTGGGCTCTTCTTGGGCGGCTGCCCGAGGGGTCTCGGCACTACAACTATGCCAAGCTGCTACTTGGTCGGGGTCAAACACCTTTGCAAAGTTCTATAAGTTTGATACCCTGGCTGAGGAGGACCTCCTGTTTGCTCAATCGGTGCTGCAGAGTCATCCGCACTCTCCCGCCCGTTTGGGAGCTTTGGTATAATCCCCATGGTCCTTACAGAGTCCCCAGCATCCTCTAGGACGTTAGAGAAAATAAGATTTTACTTACCGGTAAATCTATTTCTCGTAGTCCGTAGAGGATGCTGGGCGCCCGTCCCAAGTGCGGACTTCTTCTGCAAGACTTGTATATAGTTATTGCTTACATAAGGGTTATGTTATAGTTTCATCGGTTTGAACCGAGACTATGTTGTTGTTCATGCTGTTAACTGGGTAGTTTATCACAAGTTATACGGTGTGATTGGTGTGGCTGGTATGAATCTTGCCCTTGGATTAACTAAAATCCTTTCCTCGTACTGTCCGTCTCCTCTGGGCACAGTTTCCCTAACTGAGGTCTGGAGGAGGGGCATAGAGGGAGGAGCCAGTGCACACCCAGAATCCAAAGTCTTTCTCAAAGTGCCCATGTCTCCTGCGGAGCCCGTCGATTCCCCATGGTCCTTACGGAGTCCCCAGCATCCTCTACGGACTACGAGAAATAGATTTACCGGTAAGTAAAATCTTATTATTTCTGCTATAAAACATTGGGCTAGTCTGTAGGTGTATTATTATACGTAGCTGGGAGATTATTGGGGATTGCATGACTAATATATTCCAGTTAGTAGTAAAAGAATTCAAATTATTAACCCAAAATAGATATTACCCCCATATCCCAGTGTCTCTACAGACCATGCTCCCCCTGCCCTCCCCCCCCCCCCACCTAGAATTTCCATATAATCTCATACAGCCCTACCTGTGACGTATTTCTGTGATGATGAGCAACTGTGGGGAGATTGCATGAGGCTGTTGAATTATCTTCCCTACTGTTCCTTTTACTTAGTCTACAATTATGTTTGTTCCCCCTGCTATTGTATGGGCCACTATCAGAAGGTTTTATATGACCACTGTAAATTCCCAAAGCTCCCCTGGTGCCAGGCCATCATGTAGCCAACATGATTCTCTATATGACGTCTACTGCAATGACTGTCACGTCTGTGGTGTATGAACCTACACATCACATACAGCTATTCTTTTTGTTCTAATATTCGCATTGTAAATGTGACATGTTTTTGTATCGATCCAGAGATTAAAGCGGCCTATGATGAAGAGAAAGGTCACTTAGCAGCAACTGAAGAGAAAGTGAAGCTTTTTACACGGGAGCTAGAGACCAAGTCACAAGTGATAGAAGACTTGAAGACTGAGTTGGTAAATAAAGAAGTTGCTATATTTTAATATGATGGTTCCCCCTGAAAGTGTCCACACATGCAATGATTTTTTTTATTTGTAGTGACATATTTACCCATCATTATATTGTGTGCATTAAAATATCTAATCATGGCAGAGGAGGTTAGCTGCAAGGTTCTGTTGGCTAACGCTCTGTTGGATATTAGGGTTCATGTTCCATAGAGGTGCAGATGCTGTAGAAACATGATTACTCTAGGGGTCAATATCAATTAGCCGTGACTTCAGTAGTGTGATGTCCCACATTAGATTAACTCACAATTTGCTGGATTTTTTCCTCCAACGGACTCCCAATACCTGCGCAATTTGATTACAAATGGAAAGATGTAGCATTATTGCACTTTCATTTCTTCTTCTGTCCACTAGGGGGCCACAGGGAACATTGGGTATAGGCTGGAGAGAAGATCGTCTGGGCACCAAATAGTTTAAAAAAAAATTCCCAGCAACCTCAGACTCTACCACAATTCCCCGCCCCCAGCCACCAAGAGGCAAGTTTCAGTTTTGTCCCGTCAGGAGCGAGCACCATTTTGTGGGGGGCTGCTATAAAGTGGTTTCCCCAGTTACTTTATTTTCCTTTTTTTTTTTCTCTTTCACATTTGTTTTGCTTTCACTTTTATTTTTGATGAGCTGTCTGTACAGGTGTTCTTTAGGGTGCCCTCATAGCCGTTCCAACACCCAGTGCTGGTGGCAGCAGCACCAGCGACTGGGTCAGTGACTTCCGCTGCAGGACATGACCGCACACCACCACAGCCGGGCGTCCTTGGCAGGTAAGACACGAACAAGGATGCGGCTACTCACCACTGATGTTGGAGCTGCGGTTCGGTGAGTGTCGGCCCAGCGTGCTGCTCCACACACTAGACCATCAGGGCAGCGTTAAACATGACAGTGAGCACACAGTCCCTGGGGTTTTTTCACCTGAGGGGAAGCAGAGGCGCCATGTTTGCCCCTCCCACACTTATGAGCTTGCTTGCAACTTTGTTTTCTTCCCGCATCAGGCAGCCTTCTTTACTTCCTACACAGAGACATGCTGGGCAGCCATTTTACATGCCTGCCTCAACCCTTCTCCGGAGAGTAGTTTGAGCCTGTCTCTCTGGATATTTTTGGTCGGCATTATCAAATCTTACAAACATTAAGCACCTGGGGAGGATGTGTGCTCCTGTAATGTAGCTGTTAAACCTGTACTGACGCTCCTCTGGTTTCTGAACCATGATGGCAGAGGAATCCATATCACAGACCTCTGTGCCTGGCTTGTTACAGCTGCATAGAGTGAGGTTACTTTGTCTGTTTTAATGCATTGTTATGTGAATAAGAGGCATTTTCAGGAAAAAAAAAAGACGCCCAATGCTAACGGAATTGCTCGGGACCTGTCGGCTCACTCCCACTATGTGGTGTATTGAGCAAGATGTATGAGGACACATCTGTATTGGAAGCCTTGCAGGATTCCAGGGTTCATCAGGTGCTCCTCCCAGTGGACAGTCTTTGGCTCTTGCCAACGAAGATTTGTCTATTCTGGTGTTACCACAGAAGGTCAGTAGGCTCTTTTATATACAGTTCCTGGGCTCTCTAGTTCCACCTTCGACTTGGTGGAGTACAGATGTGGCCACACTCATCCATCCTGCACGCGCACACTTGCCACGGGTGCGACTTAGTACGCCAAGCTGCGGATAGTCGCACCTTCTATTAGCTCCAAAGAAAGCCTATAGTCGCGGGCGCGAATAAGAAGCACGCGCAAGGTGGTGTGCATGCTTATCACGCCAGACAAGTCGCACGCACAGCTGGGCGTAGGATGGGTTTAGGGTGGCTACATCTGTATGCTCTGTTTCACTCCTGATCTCTCCAGGTGGAAGCTTTGGCTCTGAGAAATGGGTCCCTTCTGCAAACAAACAAGTTCCTCCTTTCTCTGGAAGTCTGTCTCTCCCTCCTGAGGTAGCTCCAAGAGGTTCCACATAGATAGGGGAGGCCCCTTTTGGAACAGGTCTGAAGTCCTCGCCATCGATGCAGGTCTTCGTAGGTGGCAGGGCAGTAACCAGTCATCGGCCCTTTCAGGGCTCAGAAAGGCTGGTTAACCACTCCATGTTCTGGACTTCCGAGTGACCTTTGGAGCTCTGGGTCTAGCTCAGTTACTCCTGGCTCTGCTACTCTTCTGGTGTTGTTTGGTCCAGCTACAGTCTGACATCTTGTCAAACTTTACATTCATGATGCATCCGGACAGCACTCTCTGTCACAGGGCCACGAGGGAGGTTGGTTGCATCCTTGGTGGGGTAGAGCATTATCTTCCGGCGTTTCAGCGCGTAGTTATTGATGGGTCTTGCCGGACATTGCCAGATTGGTGTCTCGACATAGCCACAGGCTGCTGAGACACTGTTTCTGTGTATGAGAGTTTCGATCTCTCCTGGTGGACACTCTATCGGTACAGAGAATGTTCCTGCTCATATACATCTTCCTCTGATTACATTGCAGGTTGATACTGGAGTGATGCAGAGTGTTCCTCTTTGCTTCTATCTAGCCATTGCGGCCGTGGTGGGCAGGTTTTCTTGCCCTTCTCCCCTGATGCTCCTCTACATTTGCCTTAATGGTTGGCTCTTCTGTCTTAAGGCCGGTGCTTCCATTCGGATCTGGCCCACCACACTTTGGCGAGGTGGCTCTTGAGACATCTGCCTTGAGAGCAAAGGGTTTTTCCAGGGGGAGGGCGATGGGGGAATTATACCATGCTTGATGCCCGAAAGCCGTATTCAGCAGTTCTTTATCTCCATGTTTGGTGGACATTCTTCACTGCTCTCTTGAATCATTGCCTTTCTACATGCGAGTTTGTTTTTGGGCCCTTCTCTTGTCCTTGAAGGCACATGTCTCCGCCCTGTCTGTCCTCTTTCAGCGCTAAATTGCTTTCTTGCTGGACATACAAGTCTCACAGGGCATCCTACACATCCATCCACCGTTTGTCCCTTTTGGTTGCTCCATGGAACCTGTTCTTGGTTCTTACGGCTCTCCAGTCCATTCCTTTTGAGCCCCTGCATATGGTGGACATTTGTGGGCTTGCATGGAAGTTCGTTTTCTTACTTGCAGTTGAGTTGGCCCGGTGGATGTCCAACTTGCACGCCTTTCCTTGGCACTCACCCTTTCTGCTTTTCCATGCAGATCTGTCAGTTGTTAGGACTCACTTGGGTTGCTTACCTAAGGTGGTGCCTCTGTTTCACACCAACCAAGAGATAGTGGTTCTGCCTTCTATGCTCCGAACACTTTGCAGGAGGGAGCCTCTCTTGATGTGGTAATGGTTCTCCAAATCTTCATGGACAGGACTAGGTAAGTCCGCAGGTCGGATTTCTCTTTGTCCTGTATGATGTTCAAACTTAAAAACAGAAGGGCAAAGAAAAAAGGGGTTGTATCGGTAAGTGCACACGTAATATATTAAAACATCACTTTTATTAATTCTATTAAGATTTCCATCTTTGCGGGGTATGAAGGAGAAGGGAGTCTGAGGCTGCTGGGAAAAAATTAGTAACTATTTGGTGTCCAGACTCTCTCCTCTCCAGGCTATATCCAGTGTTCCCTGTGCCCCCTATGGACTCGATGAAAAGATTAACAATTTCAATTAGTTGGTTGCTTGACCATTTTAAAAAAAATATATATATTTGTGTGTGATGAGCCCTGTAAGATAGTAGTCAGAAACCACCATTACCGTATATACTCGAGTATAAGTCGACCCGAATATAAGCCGAGGCACCTAATTTTACCACAAAAAACTGGGAAAAATTGTTGACTCGAGTATAAGCCTAGGGTGGGAAATGCACGGTGCCAGGGGTTTTCATGCTCAGGGTGTCATGCTCATTGCCAGGGGTTTCATGCGGTAGGTGTTATGCTTGTTGCCAGGGGGTAATGCTTGTTGCTAGGGCTGTGCCCCCAGTGCCACATATACCCCCAGTGACAGCTATCCCCCCACAGTGCCAGATAAAAACATGCCCCCATAGTGCCAGAAACACATATGCCCCCAGTGTCATTTAATCAAGATAAAGGCCACATAGATATTAAAAAACATGAACCGTACATTTAATTCTACTGCATTAGGGGCTGACAGTCTCACATGATGTCACACAGTGCTGCAGTGCACACACAAACAGTATGGAGCTCCTGCTCCGCGTGGACGGCGACTGCGTATTACACACAGACTGACTAAGAGTGAGAGTCAGTCTGTGTTTAGCAGCCAGTGCCCCCCCTGACAGACTCTGCACCATCTCTAACACACCGAGTGCGGGCAGCGACGGGCCGGGCCCGGCGGCAATGTATTCCCGGGCCTGGCGGCGGGAGTTGCGGACTGCGCCACCACAGCTCAGCTCACCCTGCCCTGACAGCCTGCTCTTGGTCTTTCACTCACCAAGCACGGCAGGCGGCAGCGGAGGCGATGTCTTCCCAGGCGGCGGGACGGGCTGCGGCCCGCGCCA
This sequence comes from Pseudophryne corroboree, assembly GCF_028390025.1. Taxonomy (NCBI): domain Eukaryota; kingdom Metazoa; phylum Chordata; class Amphibia; order Anura; family Myobatrachidae; genus Pseudophryne; species Pseudophryne corroboree. Next base: position 535,632,822 of record NC_086449.1, read on the forward strand.
CGCGCCTCAGCTCACCCTGCACTGACTGACAGCTTGCGGAGCAGCTCGCACTTACCAAGAGAGCGGCATTGGGCAAGGCGGCAATGTCTTCCTTCCTGATGGAGGGAATTGCAGGAGGACCCTGTCCGGGGGCGTACCCACCCTCCCTCAGTCACACACATATACATAAAGCCGCCCGCCACTCACCAGAGGCTCCACCCTCACCCCCGTAAGATTGGCTGGCAAATCTATCTGTCATCTTGGCTGCCAGGCCAAACTTGTCACTCAAACTCCCTCACTCGAGTATAAGCCGAGGGGGGCTTTTTCAGCATAGAAAAATGTGCTGAAAAAGTCGGCTTATACTCAAGTATATACGGTACTTTATTTTTTATTTATCTTCATATGAAGATGGCGGCCATTTTTGTATTATGGCTCATGACATTTTTCATTTTGGCTACGTTTGTTGTAAATGTAATTTCTCTTACCTCCTAGAGGATGCTGGGGACTCCGTAAGGACCATGGGGTATAGACGGGCTCCGCAGGAGATATGGTTGTGCACTGGCTCCTCCCTCTATGCCCCTCCTCCAGACCTCAGTTAGATCTAGTGCCCAGAGGAGAATGGGTGCACTGCAGAGAGCTCTCCAGAGTTTTCTGTTGACAAAGAATTTTGTTAGGTTTTTTATTTTCAGGGAGTCCTGTTGGCAACAGGCTCCCTGCATCGTGGGACTGAGGGTAGAGAAGCAGGGCTGGCTTAACGGTTGGGCTCTGTTTCTAAGGCTACTGGACACCATTACCTCCAGAGGGAGTCGGAACACAGGTCTCACCTGGGGTTCGTCCCGGAGCCGCGCCGCCGTCCTCCTCACAGATGCCGAAGATAGAAGCCGGGTGAGTATGAGAAGGCAGAAGACATCATAGGCGGCAGAAGACATCAGATCTTCATGAGGTAAGGCTGCGCGCCATTGCTCCCATTCACACACACACACACACACACAGCAGCACTGAAGGGTGCAGGGCGCAGGGGGGGCGCCCTGGGCAGCAATAAACCTCACATTTGGGCACTGACAAGGTAGATTAGGCTGCTGGGCAGTAATTCTCCGATCCCCCGCCATTTTCTATAAAAAAAATCACCGGGACCGAAGCCCGCCGTCGGGTGGGCGGAGCTTGATCCCCAGCACTAACCAGCGCCATTTTCTCCACAGAAGCTGCATGAGGAAAACGCTGGCTCCCTGGTCTCTCCCCTGCTGAACATTCAGGCTGGAAAAAAGAGGAGGGGGGCATTTTGAGCGCAGTGAGTGGGAATCTGGTCATTTTATATATATATATATATATATATATATATATATATATATATAATATATATATATATATATATATATATATATATATATATGCGTTATCTGGTCATATCTTTCCAGTGTTATTAAGCGCTGGGTGTGTGCTGGCATACTCTCTCTCTGTCTCTCCTAAGGGCCTGGTTGGGGTTTTGTCCCCTCATAGGTTAATCCCTGTGTGTGTGGGGTGTCGGTACGTGGTGTCGACATGTCTGAAGCGGAAGGCTTTTCCAAGGAGGAGGTGGAGCAAATGAGTGGTGTGTCCCCGTCGGTTGTGCCGACTCAGGAATGGATGGACATGTGGCATATGTTGAATGCAAGTGTGGCATCCTTACATAAGAGGCTTGATAAGGCTGAATTAGGGGGGACATCAGGGGGTCAATCCTCGGATTGGACCGACTCACAGGGCCCGTCGGGGTCTCAAAAGCGTCCCTTAACACAAGACACTACTACCGACACGGACTCTGATTCCAGTGTCGACTATGACGAAGTGAAATTGCACCCTAGGTTGACAAAAAGCACAATAAGGGATGTGTTGCATATTGCGGATGAACCCTCGGTCCCCGACACAAGGGTGCACATGTTTAAGGGAAAGAAACAGATTATTAATTTTCCCACATCTCATGAACTAAATGATTTCTGTGAAAAAGCTTGGGAGACTCCGGAAAAGAGACCGCAGATACCCAAAAGAATTTATATGGCATACCCCTTCCCTAAACAGGACAGGGAGCGTTGGTAATCACCTCCCACTGTGGACAAGGCCCTGACGCGCTTGTCCAAGAAAGTGGCGCTACCGTCTCCTGACACAGCTGCCCTTAGGGACCCTGCAGATCGCAGGCAAGAGACTACCTTAAAGTGTATTTATTCTCATACTGGAGCAGTCCTTAGACCGACAATTGCGTCGGCATGGGTGTGTAGCGCGATTTCAGCTTGGACAGATGAGCTGACAGCTGATTTTGATAAGATGGATAAGGATACTATATTCTTAACTCTAGCCCATATTAAAGACGCAGTCTTATTTATGAGGGATGCTCAAAGGGACATTGGTTTGCTGGCTTCTAGGGCCAATGCCATGTCTATCTCTGCGAGAAGATCCTTATGTACTCGCCAATGGACGGGTGATGCAGATTCCAAAAAACATATGGAAGTTCTACCCTATAAGGGTGATGTATTGTTTGGGGATGGGCTGACGGACCTGGTTTCCACAGCTGCAGCAGGTAAATCAAACTTTTTACCATTTATTCCCCAACAGCAAAAGAAAGTACCACACTATCAGATGCAGTCCTTTCGGTCGCACAAGTCCAGAAGAGGTCGGGGATCCTCCTTCCTCGCCAGAGGTAAGGGCTGAGGCAAAAGAGCACCTGCTTCGGCAGGTGCCCAGAAACAAAAGTCCTCCCCGGCTACTCCAAAGCCCACAGCATGACGCTGGGGCTCCCCTGAGGGATTCAAAAAGTGGTTTTGATCCTACACTCATGCGCCAATAACTGAGCAGCCTGGATATAGTGGTAAATAGTGTCACCCACACTGTAGAGATATGTAGAGAAAGGTATAAATTACCACACCAATACACGGGCGCTTCACAGGGTTTGATCTGGTGATGTGACTCTTGTACAGAATCTAGTGTTGTATGAACCTAGACAGAGAGTACATAATAGTATAATACTGTTTGCAATTATGTAATGGGGAATGGTGTTCTGGCGTGAACCCGTACCGGATAGATTGGTCTACTATTAGTAGACAAAATCACTTGTCTCAGGATCAATACGTCAGGTCACCGTCAGAAAATCTCCCCTTCTGATCTTCGTTGAATGGGATCTCCCTCCACATGAACTCAAGGTCATATGTAATGAAAGAGGATCCAATAGTGTAATATCATAAAAACAATTTAATGCAATAAAAATGGGACAGGTGGACTCTCACCGATTTTGTAGGTCTAACAAGTAGACAAAAGTGCATGCAAAACAATCAGGCGTCCCCGGAAAGTCAAGATGCCAGCAAGGGAGTCCTCCACATGTGCCCAGGATACCGTTCACCAACGCGTTTCGATAACAGCTTGTTATCTTCCTCAAGGTGTATTGGTATCCATAATTTCCGGGTATTTATACCCCACCCATTAAAATACAGGTAAGTCCTATTTCCAGACATGGATCATTCTAACAGCTAAGATTCCCTATCCATTCCTAGTGACAAGCCGTTCCACAAAGTCCACTCCACAGCGTTGTTATGTTGCTCTTTCCCGCTCTTAAGAATCACTCATTCGCTGGCGGAAATACCGTTGGACACGTCTCTGAGTCCAGTGTGCGTCCGGGCGGAAGTGCGTCATCCCGCAACTGTCGCTATAGCAACGCGGCAGTTCTCTCCGAGGGACACGTTACTCTGGAAACCGGCTTGCCTGAAGTATGGTGTCCCGCTGGAGTCAATTGAATTGGATCTTTAACTTTGTGTTGCGTTTATCCAACGCCATTGTTTTTGGAGGCCAGTGAATATAAAAATAAAACAACAATACGTCAGACACTGATGATGAAATAAACAATAATTATACAAGGATCATGACTTGATCTAAACTTGTTAGTGTATCACAGCAGATCCTAAATAAGTATGTTGGTATTAAAATGAAAAAAGATAGTCAGAGGAATAAGTAAAAAGAGTATGGGGGCTGGTGAGATGGAAATATAATACAATGTCAATGCAGGCAAGACTGAATCAAATGAACCACTTAGTCTCAAAATCTTTATTAAGACCGATTGGTTCCAACGTCTTATATTTAAAAATTGCCTGCATCTCTGTCCTGGCTAATTTCCTGGGTAAATCACCTCCTCTCTTGTCTGAAGTGACTTTCTCCAATGCATAGAAATTAATGATATGTGTAGGGTCAGAATCATGGACATTTTTGAAGTGCATTGACAGGGCATGAGTCTCCACTCCTTTCTTGATATTGCGGAGATGCTCTCCAACTCTAATTTTTAATGCCCTGCCTGTTCTTCCAATATAGAAGCGATTGCAACTGCATTCTATGCCATATATAACATTGGTGGAGTGACATGTAGTGAACTCTTTGACCACATGTTTTCTATCATTGATCATGATCTCCTCTTTTCTGCTGCCAAAGGTATTTGGAATATTTCTGCAGGCAACACAGGACCCACATCTGTAAAATCCTATAGATGTTATTCTAGGTTGGCCTGAAGGTGTATTAAGATGGCTCCGCACCAATTTCGATTGTAAGTTGGGCGCCTTCCTATATATACAGATTGGTCTTTCAGGTAGGTCCATGCCAATCACAGGGTCCTTTTTTAATAGAGGCCAGTGTTTCCTTAAGATATTCTTGACCCTATTATGCTGGGATGAATAGCTCGTGATGAAAGCCCATTTGAATAGGTCATTCTTATCTTCCCTTTCTTTAATTTTTGGTGCCATGAGGGTTGACCTCTCAAGTTTGGAGACAGTGTCTAAAGCGTCTTCCAATGTTGATTTATCATAACCTGATTCCTCAAAACATTCTTTCATGGTTGATGCTTGAGTCAGAAAGGTTTGTTGGTCAGAGCAGTTCCTCTTCAGTCTTTTGAATTGGCCCATAGGAATGCTATCAAGCCAGTTGTGGTGGTGACAACTGGCTCTGTTGATATACGACCGAGAGTCGGTAGGCTTGATAAAATTTTTAGTCTTGATGATTCCCCCTTCTATATATATATTGAGGTCTAGGAAGTTGACCTGTGTTTGACTAACATCGAACACTAGTTTGACATGGTGATCGTTGGTGTTGAGATATGTACAAAAGAGATCCAGGGTCGCTAAATCCCCCTCCCAAATGAAAAAAATATCATCTATGTATCTGTGCCATGACACCAGGTTCGCCCTATGGGTGCCTTCGGTCCAGACATGTTTGTCCTCCCAGGCACCCATAAAGATGTTAGCGTAACTAGGGGCGAACCTGGTGCCCATGGCAGTACCGCACTTTTGTAGGAAAAAATCATCCTTGAAAATAAAATAATTGTTGTGCAGAATAAAACTGATCCCCTCAATAATGAATTCCTGTAAATTTCTCGACAATTCCGATCTTAATAATGTTTCCTTAACTGCTTCCAATCCTTGTAGATGATCTATATTCGTGTAAAGGGAACTTACATCGGCGGTTACCAAAAAGTAGGTCTCCTTCCATGAAATGTTGTCCAGTAAGCGTATAGCGTCCCCCGTGTCTTTCAGATGCGAACGATTGAGTAACACAAATGGCTGCAGATGGTGATCTATCATATGTGATAGATTGGCGGTTAGGGATTCCACACCTGAGACTATTGGTCTCCCAGGGGGTTTAACCATGCTTTTATGCATTTTGGGCAGCACATAGATGGTAGGTATTACCGGACATTCCACGAACAGAAATTTACACTCGGCTTCTGTAATGACGCCCTTTTTGTTGTATTTTTCAATTAATTCTTTTAATTGACTTTGGATTTTCTTAGTGGGATCCCCACGCATCTGTTTGTATGTCATTTTGTCTGCCAACTGACGGTATATTTCTTCCTCGTAATCCTTCCTATCCATCAGAACAATACCGCCCCCCTTATCAGCGAGCTTGATAATGAGTTCCTTGTTGGCAGTCAACTTACAATCGAAATTGGTGCGGAGCCATCTTAATACACCTTCAGGCCAACCTAGAATAACATCTATAGGATTTTACAGATGTGGGTCCTGTGTTGCCTGCAGAAATATTCCAAATACCTTTGGCAGCAGAAAAGAGGAGATCATGATCAATGATAGAAAACATGTGGTCAAAGAGTTCATTACATGTCACTCCACCAATGTTATATATGGCATAGAATGCAGTTGCAATCGCTTCTATATTGGAAGAACAGGCAGGGCATTAAAAATTAGAGTTGGAGAGCATCTCCGCAATATCAAGAAAGGAGTGGAGACTCATGCCCTGTCAATGCACTTCAAAAATGTCCATGATTCTGACCCTACACATATCATTAATTTCTATGCATTGGAGAAAGTCACTTCAGACAAGAGAGGAGGTGATTTACCCAGGAAATTAGCCAGGACAGAGATGCAGGCAATTTTTAAATATAAGACGTTGGAACCAATCGGTCTTAATAAAGATTTTGAGACTAAGTGGTTCATTTGATTCAGTCTTGCCTGCATTGACATTGTATTATATTTCCATCTCACCAGCCCCCATACTCTTTTTACTTATTCCTCTGACTATCTTTTTTCATTTTAATACCAACATACTTATTTAGGATCTGCTGTGATACACTAACAAGTTTAGATCAAGTCATGATCCTTGTATAATTATTGTTTATTTCATCATCAGTGTCTGACGTATTGTTTTATTTTTATATTCACTGGCCTCCAAAAACAATGGCGTTGGATAAACGCAACACAAAGTTAAAGATCCAATTCAATTGACTCCAGCGGGACACCATACTTCAGGCAAGCCGGTTTCCAGAGTAACGTGTCCCTCGGAGAGAACTGCCGCGTTGCTATAGCGACAGTTGCGGGATGACGCACTTCCGCCCGGACGCACACTGGACTCAGAGACGTGTCCAACGGTATTTCCGCCAGCGAATGAGTGATTCTGAAGAGCGGGAAAGAGCAACATAACAACGCTGTGGAGTGGACTTTGTGGAACGGCTTGTCACTAGGAATGGATAGGGAATCTTAGCTGTTAGAATGATCCATGTCTGGAAATAGGACTTACCTGTATTTTAATGGGTGGGGTATAAATACCCGGAAATTATGGATACCAATACACCTTGAGGAAGATAACAAGCTGTTATCGAAACGCGTTGGTGAACGGTATCCTGGGCACATGTGGAGGACTCCCTTGCTGGCATCTTGACTTTCCGGGGACGCCTGATTGTTTTGCATGCACTTTTGTCTACTTGTTAGACCTACAAAATCGGTGAGAGTCCACCTGTCCCATTTTTATTGCATTAAATTGTTTTTATGATATTACACTATTGGATCCTCTTTCATTACATATGACCTTGAGTTCATGTGGAGGGAGATCCCATTCAACGAAGATCAGAAGGGGAGATTTTCTGACGGTGACCTGACGTATTGATCCTGAGACAAGTGATTTTGTCTACTAATAGTAGACCAATCTATCCGGTACGGGTTCACGCCAGAACACCATTCCCCATTACATAATTGCAAACAGTATTATACTATTATGTACTCTCTGTCTAGGTTCATACAACACTAGATTCTGTACAAGAGTCACATCACCAGATCAAACCCTGTGAAGCGCCCGTGTATTGGTGTGGTAATTTATACCTTGCTCCCCTGAGGGAGTCCGCACCGGTGGGGGCACGTCTTCGACTTTTCAGCCAGGCTTGGGTCAGCTCAGGCTTGAATCCTTGGGTGTTGGAAATAGTTTCCCAGGGTTACAAACTGGAATTCGAGGAGGTGCCCCCGCGCCGATTTTTCAAATCGGCCCTACCAGCTTCCACATTGGAACGGGATGTAGTCTTAGCTGCAGTTCAAACGCTGTGTCTACAGGAAGTATTAATCAGGGTTCCCCTGAACCAGCAGGGAAGAGGTTACTACTCAACCCTATTTGTGGTCCCGAAACCGGACGGTTCGGTCAGACCTATTTTGAATCTGAAGTCCCTAAACCTGTACATAAAAAGATTCAAATTCAAAATGGAATCACTCAGAGCGATAATAGCCAATATGGAGGAGGGGGAGTTTATGGTGTCTCTGGACATAAAGGATGCGTACCTTCATGTCCCCATATATTCCCTCATCAGGAATACCTGAGATTCGCTGTACAGGATTGTCATTACCAATTTCAGATGTTGCCATTTGGGCTTTCCACGGCCCCGAGGATTTTCACCAAGATAATGGCGGAAATGATGGTGGTCCTGCGCAAGCATGGAGTCACAATTATCCCATACTTGGACGATCTCCTAATAAAAGCAAGATCCAGAGAGCAGTTGCTGAGCAGCGTGGCGCTCTCTCTGAGAATGCTCCAGCAACACGGTTGGATTCTAAATCTACCGAAGTCACAGTTGATTCCGACAACTCGGCTAACGTTCCTAGGTATGATACTGGATACGGAACAAATTAAGGTCTTTCTCCCACTGGAGAAAGCCCAGGACATCCAGAACATGGTCAGAGACCTGCTAAAAACGAAAAGGGTGTCAGTTCACTAATGCACTCGAGTTCTGGGAAAAATGGTGGCGGCCTACGAGGCCATTCCCTTCGGAAGGTTCCATGCAAGGACTTTTCAATGGGACCTTCTGGACAGGTGGTCCGGGTCCCATCTGCACTTACATCGGAAAATAACTATGTCCCCAGGGGCCAGGGTGTCTCTCCTGTGGTGGTTGCAAAGTACTCACCTGCTGGAGGGTCGCAGGTTCGGAATTCAGGATTGGATCCTGGTTACCACGGACGCGAGCCTCCGAGGATGGGGAGCAGTCACAAAAGGAAGGAATTTTCAGGGACTGTGGTCAGACCAGAAGTCCTGTCTACACATCAATGTGTTGGAACTCAGGGCCATTTACAACGGCCTTCGACAAGCGGATAGTCTTCTTCGAAACCAACCGGTTCTGATTCAGTCAGACAATGTCACAGCAGTGGCTCATGTGAACCGCCAAGGTGGGACAAGAAGCAGAGTCGCGATGGCGGAAGCCACCAGGATTCTTCGCTGGGCGGAAAATCATGTAAGCGCTCTGTCGGCTGTCTTCATTCCGGGAGTGGACAACTGGGAAGCAGACTTCCTCAGCAGACACGATCTCCATCCAGGAGGGTGGGGACTTCATCAAGAAGTCTTTGCAGACGTAACGCGTCTTTGGGGAACTCCTCAAATAGACATGATGGCGTCACGCCTCAACAAAAAGCTTCGGAGGTATTGTGCCAGGTCTCGGGACCCTCAGGCAGTAGCAGTAGACGCTCTGGTAACACCGTGGGTGTTCAAATCGGTCTACGTGTTTCCTCCTCTTCCTCTCATCACAAAAGTGTTGAGGATCATAAGACGAAGAAGAGTACAGACGATACTTGTTGTCCCAGACTGGCCTCGAAGGGCCTGGTACTCGGATCTACAAGAGATGCTCACAGGAGATCCCTGGCCTCTTCCTCTGAGGGAAGACCTGTTGCAACAGGGGCCCTGTGTATTTCAAGACTTACCGCGGTTACGTTTGACGGCATGGCGGTTGAACGCCGAATCCTAGCGAAAAAGGGGATTCCGGAAGAGGTCATCCCTACTTTAATAAAGGCTAGGAAGGAGGTGACGGTAAAACATTATCACCGTATCTGGCGAAAGTATGTGTCTTGGTGTGAGACCAAGAATGCACCTACGGAAGATTTTCATCTGGGTCGTTTTCTCCACTTGCTACAGACAGGAGTGGATATGGGCCTGAGATTAGGCTCTGTTAAAGTACAGATTTCGGCCCTCTCGATTTTCTTTCAGAAGGAATTGGCTTCTCTTCCAGAAGTCCAGACGTTTGTAAAGGGAGTGCTGCACATCCAGCCCCCTTTTGTGCCTCCAGTGGCACCATGGGACCTGAACGTGGTGTTGCAGTTCCTAAATTCACACTGGTTTGAACCGCTTAACAAGGTTTAGTTGAAATTTCTTACCTGGAAGGTGGTCATGTTGTTGGCCTTAGCATCAGCAAGGCGAGTGTCAGAATTGGCGGCTTTGTCACACAAGAGCCCCTACTTGATTTTTCATGTGGATCGAGCTGAATTGAGGACACGTCCGCAATTTTTGCCTAAAGTGGTTTCTTCATTCCATATGAATCAACCTATTGTGGTGCCTGTGGCTACAAGTGACCTGGAGGATTCCAGATCCCTGGACGTAATCAGGGCCTTAAAGATTTATATAGCCAGGACGGCTAGAATTAGGAAAACAGAGGCTCTGTTTGTCCTGTATGCTGCTAATAAGATTGGCGCACCTGCTTCGAAGCAGACTATTGCTCGCTGGATCTGTAATACGATTCAGCAGGCTCATTCTACGGCTGGATTGCCGGTACCAAATTCGGTTAAGGCCCATTCCACTAGGAAGGTGGGCTCTTCTTGGGCGGCTGCCCGAGGCGTCTCGGCATTACAGCTTTGCCGAGCGGCGACTTGGTCGGGGTCAAACACTTTTGCTAAATTCTACAAGTTTGATACCCTGGCTGAAGAGGACCTAGCGTTTGCTCAGTCTGTGCTGCAGAGTCATCCGCACTCTCCCGCCCGATTGGATGCTTTGGTATAAACCCCATGGTCCTTACGGAGTCCCCAGCATCCTCTAGGACGTAAGAGAAAATAAGATTTTAAACCTACCGGTAAATCTATATCTCCTAGTCCGTAGAGGATGCTGGGTGCCCGTCCCAGTGCGGAAACTCTGCAAGACTTGTATATAGTTGTTGCTTACATAAGGGTTCTGTTACAGTTGGAATCGGTCTTGGACCGTTACTGTTATTGTTCATACGGTTAACTGGTTATGTATGATCCAGGTTACATGGTATGATTGGTGTGGGCTGGTATGAATCTTGCCCTTGGATTTCTAAATCCTGCCTTGTATTGTCCATCTCCTCTGGGCACAGTTCTCTAACTGAGGTCTGGAGGAGGGGCATAGAGGGAGGAGCCAGTGCACACCCATAGTAAAAGTTCTTTTTAGGTGCCCTATCTCCTGCGGAGCCCTTCTATACCCCATGGTCCTTACGGAGTCCCCAGCATCCTCTACGGACTAGGAGAAATAGATTTACCGGTAGGTTTAAAATCTTATTATCTTAGCTCAAGAAAGTAATTGAAAGCTGGGATAAAAAGCATTATTTCTCTAGCATCCATAAGGGATATTGGGGAAAACTAGTACGATGGGGTATAGACGGAGTCCGAAGAAGCCAGTGCACTTTAAATTTCTTCAACGGTGTGTGCTGGCTCCTCCCCTCTATGCCCCCTCCACGTACACACTGGCAGATTTATCTGTCCAATCTGTCTGGTGAGAACAAAAATCTGGTAATGTATGGAAGCAAAATGACAATCAACCATTGGCTCCCAAGCGCTTGAAAACAGAAATGATCATTCAGACAAATTGGTTAAATCTGTTTGAATTAACAAATGTATCCAAACAATCATTTTTTACCATTTTCCAGCATTTGGGAGTAAATGGTTGATTGTCATTTGCTCCTATCCATTACCAGATTTTTTTTCTGACCAGACAGATTGGACAGATAAATCTTTAGGTGTGTACCCAGCCTAAAAAAGTGCCCTCAGGAGAGGATGCACATCTCTGCAGCTCCAGAGAGTTTTCTTCAATTTCTTTTAAAACTTTTATTATTGTCGGTATGCTGTCTGGGCAACAGCATTCCTGCGCCGTGGGAGTTAGGATGGGGGTGGGTCCGCTAGGATCCCCCATTTGTAAGCTGGCACAAAACTGCTTGACTAGCACTTGTGTGATGTTTTAAGCTTTTTAGGAGACTTTGCCAGTATAAAAAATATGTACAGCTTTGGCGGCATTGGGAGGGGTTAGAGCTTCCTCAGAGCGGGACTTGGGGCATTTTGGCAACTTCCTCTGCTTACTGCAGCCATCTACAGCACACACACAGCGCTTCCTGCCTCACAGACACGCTGGAACACTGGTACAGGGTGTAGCAAAGGGGGAGAGCAGCTTGTGTACACTATTCTGAGCATATTTATTATTGCAATTGTTAGTGTTTACTGTGTTTTACAGAGCTGACAGTCTCACTGTGGCTGTCCAGCTCAAGGTGTGCTGGTATCATCCCTCTCTCTGTGTCTCCTCTCACATACAGTAGGGCAGGCTTGCATTATAACTGTCTGCGTGTATGTGTATGTTTTAGTATTTACTGTTAAATATGGGTAAGCACAAGCTGTGCAGTGTATGTCACAACAGATTCTCTCCATTATCTAATGACTCTGTTTTCTGTGAACAATGCAGTCAATCTTCACAAATTAGTGAAGATTCTGGGGTAGAGTGTCCAGAGCCCCACTGGTTAGGGTCTCTTAAGACTATGATGTCAGATATGTCATTCCCAGCTCACTGCTAATGTGCAGAAAACTCAGCTACTGCAACAAGCTGTTGCAGATTTAGCTGCTACGGCTAATGCACAGCCCCCCCCCCCCTCATGCAGGTCCCTAGAAGCGTGGTTTACCTGCGCTGCTACCTGACACAGATGATGATATACAAGATAATGGTGATGACCTGGATCCCGTTAGTGGGGATCCCGATCCTACTCAGGGTATTGAACCCCTCATTTTGGCTATAAGGGATGTGTTAAAGCTCCCTCTAGAGGACACTGCGTCACAGCAGTAATTTTTCTTTGTACAAAATAAGACCAATGTCACTTTCCCTGAATCTCCAGAGTTAGATGACTTATTCAAACAGGCCTGGAAAAATCCAGACAAAAAATTCCAAGTGTCAAAAAGTTTTTGCACACTTTCCCATTTGCTCCTGAAGGTAGAAATTTTGGGAGGAACCCCCTGGTGTGGATGTCTCAGTCTCTCGCCTGTCTAATAAGGCAGTGCTGCCTGCCCCGGGCTCCTTTACCATGAAGGCTCCTGGGAATCGGAAGATAGAGAGACTACCCTAAAGTCTGTATACACTGCAGCCGGCCTCTCACAAAGACTGGTCATTGCAGGTTGCTGGATGACCCATGCTATTCATTCTTGGGCCATTCAAATTCAGGGGGGTCTCTTGGGGGATATGCCCTTAGTTACTATCGTAACCCTACTGAAGCACATTCAGTATACTACACGTGTCCTCTGTGATTCTCTCAGGGAGATGGGGAACATTAATGCTCGGACGTCTGCCATGGCAGTGTCGGCACGCTGGGCCTTGTGGTTGCGTCAGTGGATTGCGGACACAGAATCCAAATGTACTGTGGAATCCCTCCCCTTTTCTGGGGAATGGCTTTTTGGGGTTGAATTGGATACCTGGATTTCCAAAGTTACTGCTGGGAAATCCACGTTTCTCCCCTCTGGGGCCCCACCAGCGAGACGCTCCTATCCGGGGCCATCTGTACAGTCCTTTCGGTCTCACAGATTTCGATCGAAGGCCAGAGGTGCCTCCAATGCGGCTAGAGGCACCAGAGGTAAGTCCATAAATCCTGCAAGCACCAGTTCTCAGGAACAGTCCACTGGTTCTGCTTTCCACTAAGGCCTTAGCATGATGGTGCCCACCCACCCCGAGGGGATCTCGAGGTGGGAGCTCGACTGCATCACTTCAGCAGCCTCTGGGAGACTTCCTGCTGGGATACCTGGGTCAGAGAGCTCGTTTCTCAGGGCTACAAGCTGGAGTTCAACAGTACACCCCGCCCAACGATTTTTCAAATCAAGCTTACCAGCTTTGGAGGATATTCAAGTTACATTACAACAGGCTATCCGGAAGTTGGTCCAGTCCCACGTCATTGTTCCGCTACCGCAACGCGGCAAGGGGTTTTATTCAAACCTGTTTGTGGTGCCGAAGCCGGACGGTTCGGTCAGACACAATCTGAATCTGAAATCCTTGAATCCTTATTTGAGGGTGTTCAAGTTCAAAATAGAATCCCTGCGAGCAGAGATTGCGGGCCTGAAGGAACAGGAATTTATAGTCTCCTTGGATATCAAGGATGCCTATCTCCATATTCCGATTTGGCCTCCTCATCAGGCGTACCTGCGGTTTGCCCTGCTGGACAATCACTTCCAATTCCAGGCACTGCCCTTCAGCCTGTCAACAGCCCGAGGGTATTCACAAAGGTGATGGCGGAGATGATGCTTCAACTCCGGGTCCAGGGAATCAATGTGGTCCCGTATCTGGACGATATTCTGATAAAGGCGAGATCCAGGGTGCTTTTGTTGCTCCATATCGACTGCACCATCCGTCTTCTGTCCGACCATGGGTGGATCCTCAACTTACAGAAGTCCCACCTGGAGCCAACTTAGAGGCTCCTGTTCCTGGGGATGTTGCTGGATACTGTGGCCCAGAAGGTATTTCTACCAGAGGACAAGGCGAAAACACTTCAGAAGATGGTCTGCATGGTGCTCCGACCTACTCGAATGTCCGTACATCTCTGCATAAGATTGTTGGGAAAGATGGTTGCCTCATACGAGGCAATCCAATATGAGAGTTTCCATGCCAGAACGTTTCAGTTGGATCTCCTGAGCAGGTGGTCCGGATCCCATCTCCAGATGCACCGGATGATTCATGTGTCTCCTCAGGCCAGGATTTCCCTCCTGTGGTGGCTACAGTCCTCCAGTCTCATGGAGGGCAGGAGTTTCGGGATTCAGGATAGGACCCTCCTCACGACGGATGCAAGTCTGAGAGAATGGGGAGCTGTCACCCAAGGGGCGCAGTACCAGGGCAGGTGGTCAGCCCACGAAAGCCTCCTTCCAATCAACATTCTGGAACTTCGGGCGTTCTACAATGCTCTACTTCAAGCCTCTCCTCTACTCAAGGATCACGCGATCCAGGTACAGTCGGACAACGCCACGGCTGTGGCATATATCAATCGACAAGGATGGACAAAAAGCAGAGCCTGTATGCGAGAGGTATCAAAGATACTCCTCTGGGCGGAAAGAAATGCAAGAGCCATGTCAGCAATCTTCATTCCGGATGTGGACAACTGGGAGGCGGACTTCCTGAGTCGTCATGATCCACCATCTGGTGTTCCAGCAGATCATCGACCGGTGTGGTTGCCTACAAATAGACATGATGGCTTCTCATCTCAACAAGAAACTTCCCTGGTATTGCTCGCGGACCAGGGACCCTCAGGTAAGGTCAGTAGATGCCGTGGCCTTACTGGCTGGTCTAGCTGTTTCCTCTGATTCCATTGCTCCAACGGGTGCTCACACAAATCAGGAATCAAAGAGTCTAGGCAATTCTGATTGCCTGAGATTGGCCTCGGAAGGCTTGGTACGCGGATCTTCTGGACATGTCCGTCGAAGACCCTTGGTCTTTACCACTAAAAAGAGATCTTCTTCAACAAGGACCGTTCGTCTACCCGGACTTATGGCAACTTTGATAGATGGCATGGAGGTTGAGCGGAACATCCTAGCTCACTAGGGCCTTTCCAGAAAGGTCATTGCTACCATGGTTCAGGCCAGGAAGCCTGTGACGTCAAAACACTATCATCATATCTGGAGGAGATATGTCTCTTGGTGCGAGGAACGCACCTATCCGCCTGCAGAGTTTAACTTGGGACGTTTCATACGTTTCCTGCAGGCTGGTGTGGATAAGGGCTTAAGTCTGGGTTCCTTTAAGGTCCAGATTTCAGCCCTCTCCATTTTCTTCCAGAAGAAATGAACAGTGTTGCCAGAAGTTCAGACCTTCTTGCAAGCGGTGCTGCACATACAACCACCTTTGTGCCGCCTACGACACCCTGGGATTTGGATGTAGTGTTGGCATTTCTACAGTTTTCCTGGTTTGAACCTCTGATGACTGTAGAAGATAAGTACCTCACGTAGAAGACGGTGATGTTACTGGCCCTGGCTTCTGCTCGTCGTGTCTCAGAATTGGGGGCCTTATTTAATACCTACTGGGTAAATCCTTTTCTCGTAGTCCATAAGGGATATTGGGCTTTTCTGCAGGTTCTGTAGTTATCTGTTCGGCTGTTGCTGTTGTTACCAGCCGTTGCTGGTTGTTTTATGTTAGTGGTGTGCTGGTGTGTAACTCTCACCACCCTTTCTGTTATGTTCCTTCTCTCATATATGTCCTTTCTCCTTCGGGCACATTTTTACCCATAATTGCCTGTGGGTGGGGGCATAGAGGGGAGGAGTCAGCACACCCAGTTGAAGAAATTTAAAGTGCACTGGCACCTTTGGACCCCGTCTATACCCTATCGTACTAGTTTTCACCAATATCCCTTATATCCTATTATATCCTATTTTTCAGCGCATTTCAGTCTACATTTTTTTTGTCATATAGCTATTTCCCTACCTCACTTCTTTATGACTGACGTTTAAGGCTAAAGTTAAGTGGGAAGGAATACAATTTCAGTTGTAATTTTGTTTGGGAGTAGTTATATGCAGTGGTGCAAGTAGAAATTTTTTCTTAGTGGTACGGAGTGCCGAAAATGGGCGTGGCCATGTGTTGTGAGGGGCGTGTCCGTATGCTGCTAGTGGGAGTGGCTACATAACACAGCCCCCTTTTTTGTGTGGGGGGGGGGGGAGGGAATCTGGAGGAAAGGCTAAAAATACATAGTAATGCCTCCACTATAATAGAAATATATATATAGTGATACCTCCAGTATAATAGAAATATATAGTAATGCCCCCAATTTAATAACGATATATAGTAATGTCCCCATTATAACAGGAAAATACAGCCACTGTCGCACTCCCAGTAACCCTGACAAAGTGGGAGGAGCTGTCATGCTGCCAAGCACCATGGTCTTGTTGCTTTGTGGTACATTATAATTGTGGTAATGGCAAAGTGTATGGCAGGTGGTACTGCGTACCTGCTGCCAAATTCTTAAGGGTACTCCGTGCCCGAGCGTACCTGCATACTTGCACTGCTGGTTATATGCTCAGAGATTGCCGAACAAATTCTGAGTTATCCATCTTGTCTACTTTTTTTTATTACAGCACTTGAAAATTTCTTATTTTTAAGTTTGACCTCTAATATTTCTTCCTTCCCACTGAAATACTATCCCAAAAATAGACACTTTTTTTAAATCTGACAATTAACTTTGGCCTTAAACTTCAGTCATAAGGAAGTGAGGTAGGGAAATGTTTATATGACAAAAAATGTAGCTTGAAATGTGCTGAAAATAATGTTTTTAATCCCAGCTTTCGATTACTTTTCTGAGATGAAATATTGCATTTACCCCAAATGTCCGCAACAGTAAAAATAAGATTTTACTTACCGGTAAATCTATTTCTCGTAGTCCGTAGAGGATGCTGGGGACTCCGTAAGGACCATGGGGAGAGACAGGCTCCGCAGGAGACATGGGCACTTTAAGAAAGAATTTAGTTCCTGGTGTGCACTGGCTCCTCCCTCTATGCCCCTCCTCCAGACCTCAGTTAGAGAACTGTGCCCAGAGGAGATGGACAGTACGAGGAAAGGATTTTTGTTAATCCAAGGGCAAGATTCATACCAGCCACAACAATCACACCGTATAACTTGTGATAACAATCCAGTAAACAGTATGACAATAACATAGCATCAGTTCACGCCCGATGCAACAATAACGTAACTTATTGAAGCAATAACTATATACAAGTATTGCAGAAGAAGTCCGCACTTGGGACGGGCGCCCAGCATCCTCTACGGACTACGAGAAATAGATTTACCGGTAAGTAAAATCTTATTTTCTCTAACGTCCTAGAGGATGCTGGGGACTCCGTAAGGACCATGGGGATTATACAAAAGTTCCCAAACGGGCGGGAGAGTGCAGATGACTCTGCAGCACCGATTGAGCAAACATGAGGTCCTCCTCAGCCAGGGTATCAAACTTATAGAATTTTGCAAAGGTGTTTGTACCCGACCAAGTAGCAGCTCGACACAGCTGTAGTGCCGAGACCCCTCGGGCAGCCGCCCAAGAAGAGCCCACTTTCCTAGTGGAATGGGCCTTGATCGATTTAGGTAACGGCAATCCTGCCGTAGAATGCGCCTGCTGAATCGTGTTACAGATCCAGCGAGCAAGAGTCTGCTTTGAAGCAGGGCCACCAAGCTTGTTGGCTGCATACAGAACAAACAGTGCTTCTGTTTTTCGGACTCTAGCCGTCCTGGCTACATAAATTTTCAAAGCCCTGACCACATCAAGGGACTCGGAATCCTCTAAGTCCCGTGTAGCCACAGGCACCACAATAGGTTGGTTCATATGAAAGGATGAAACCACTTTTGGCAGGAACTGAGGACGTGTCCGCAATTCCGCTCTATCCATATGGAAAACCAGATAGGGGCTTTTATGTGATAAAGCCGCTAATTCCGACACTCGCCTAGCCGAAGCCAGGGCTAATAACATGACCACCTTCCAAGTGAGATATTTCAACTCCACCGTTTTCAGTGGTTCAAACCAGTGTGACTTTAGGAAGCCCAAGACCACATTAAGGTCCCAAGGCGCCACCGGAGGCACAAACGGAGGCTGAATATGCAGTACTCCCTTAACAAAAGTCTGAACTTCTGGGAGAGAAGCCAATTCTTTTTGAAAGAAACTGGATAGGGCCGAAATCTGGACCTTAATGGAGCCTAATTTAAGGCCCAAATCCACTCCAGTTTGTAGGAAGTGAAGGAAACGGCCCAGATGGAATTCTTCCGTAGGAGCATTCCTGGCCTCACACCAAGAAACATATCTTCGCCATATACGGTGATAATGTTTTGCTGTTACTTCCTTCCTAGCCTTTATCAGCGTAGGGATAACCACAACCGGAATACCTTTTTCCGCTAGGATCCGGCGTTCAACCGCCATGCCGTCAAACGCAGCCGCTGTAAGTCTTGGAACAGACAGGGTCCCTGTTGCAACAGGTCCTGCCTTAGAGGAAGAGGCCACGGATCTTCCGTGAGCATTTCCTGCAGATCTGGATACCAGGTCCGTCGTGGCCAATCTGGAACAACGAAGATTGTTCTCACTCCTTTTCTTCTTACTATTCTCAACACCTTGGGTATGAGAGGAAGAGGAGGAAATACATAGACGGACCGGAACACCCACGTTGTCACGAGGGCGTCTACCGCTACTGCCTGAGGGTCTCTGGACCTGGCGCAATACCTCTGTAGCTTTTTGTTGAGGCGGGACGCCATCATGTCTATCTGTGGCAGTTCCCACCGACTCACAATCTGTGCGAAGACTTCTGGATGAAGTCCCCACTCTCCCTGGTGTAGGTCGTGTCTGCTGAGGAAGTCTGCTTCCCAGTTGTCCACTCCCGGAATGAACACTGCTGAGAGTGCACTTACATGATTCTCCGCCCATCGAAGAATCCTGGTGGCTTCCGCCATTGCCGCTCTGCTCCTTGTGCCGCCTTGGCGGTTTACATGAGCCACTGCGGTGATGTTGTCTGACTGGATCAGAACTGGTTGGTCGCGAAGTAAGGCCTCCGCTTGACGTAGGTCGTTGTATATGGCCCTTAGTTCCAGGATGTTGATGTGCAGACAAGTCTCTTGACTTGACCAAAGACCCTGGAAATTTCTTCCCTGTGTGACTGCTCCCCAACCTCGGAGGCTTGCGTCCGTGGTCACCAGGATCCAATCCTGAATGCCGAATCTGCGGCCCTCGAGAAGGTTAGCACTCTGCAGCCACCACAGTAGTGACACCCTGGCCCTGGGGGACAGGGTGATCAACCGATGCATCTGTAGATGTGATCCGGACCACTTGTCCAACAGATCCCATTGGAAAGTCCTCGCATGGAAACTGCCAAAGGGAATGGCCTCGTATGAGGCCACCATCTTTCCCAGGACTCGAGTGCAATGATGCACGGACACCTGTCTTGATTTCAAAAGGTTCCTGACCAGAGTCATAAGTTCCTGGGCTTTTTCTATCGGAAGATAAACCCTTTTCTGGGTCGTGTCCAGAATCATGCCCAAGAAAGGCAGACGAGTCGTAGGAACCAACTGCGACTTTGGGATATTGAGAATCCAGCCGTGTTGTCGTAACACTTTCAGTGAAAGAGATACGCTGTTCAGCAACTGCTCTCTTGATCTCGCTTTTATGAAGAGATCGTCCAAGTACGGGATAATTGTGACACCCTGCTTGCGCAGGAGCACCATCATTTCCGCCATTACCTTGGTGAAAATCCTCGGAGCCGTTGAGAGACCAAATGGCAACGTCTGAAATTGGTAATGACAGTCCTGTACCGCAAATCTTAGGTACGCCTGATGAGGTGGATAAATGGGGACATGTAGGTACGTATCCTTTATGTCCAGTGACACCATAAAATCCCCCTCTTCCAGGCTGGCGATGACCGCTCTTAGCGATTCCATCTTGAACTTGAACCTCTTCATGTTTAGGTTCAGAGATTTTAAATTCAATATGGGTCTGACCGAACCGTCCGGTTTCGGAACCACAAACATGGTCGAATAATACCCCCTTCCCTGTTGAAGGAGGGGAACCTCGACCACCACCTGCTGAAGATACAATTTTTGTATTGCATTTAACACTATCTCCCTCCCTAGGGGGGAAGACAGTAGGGCCGATTTGAAAAACCGGCGAGGAGGCACCTCTTCGAATTCCAGCTTGTCACCCTGAGACACAATTTCTATTGCCCAGGGATCCACCTGGGAGTGAACCCACATGTGGCTGAAATTCTGAAGACGCGCCCCCACTGGCCCCGACTCCGCCAGTGGAGCCCCAGCGTCATGTGGTGGATTTTGCAGAGGCCGGGGAGGACTTCTGTTCCTGGGAACTAGCTGTA
The DNA here is from genome assembly GCF_028390025.1 of Pseudophryne corroboree. Lineage (NCBI taxonomy): Eukaryota > Metazoa > Chordata > Amphibia > Anura > Myobatrachidae > Pseudophryne > Pseudophryne corroboree. Next base: position 535,653,401 of record NC_086449.1, read on the forward strand.
TTGTGCAGCTTCTTTCCTCTGCCCCTCCCTCTGGCAAGAAAGGACGCACCTCGGACTTTCTTGTTTCTTTGTGAACGAAAGGACTGCATTTGATAATGCGGTGCTCTCTTAGCTGTGAGGGAACATAAGGTAAAAAATTTGACTTTCCTGCCGTAGCTGTGGAGACCAGGTCCGAGAGACCTTTACCGAACAATTCCTCACCCCTGTAAGGTAAAACCTCCATATGCCGTTTTGAGTCGGCATCACCTGTCCATTGCCGAGTCCACAGGACCCTTCTGGCAGAAATCGACATAGCGTTTATTCTAGAACCCAGCAGACTAATGTCTCTTTGAGCATCTCTCATATAAAGGATAGCGTCTTTAATATGCCCCAGGGTCAATAAAACAGTATCCCTATCTAGGGTATCAAACTCCTCTGATAAGGTATCTGTTGATGCCGCTACTGCACTACAGACCCACGCCGACGCGATTGCCGGTCTGAGCAAGGTACCTGAATGTGTATAAATGGACTTCAGGGTACCCTCCTGTTTGCGATCAGCAGCATCCTTGAGGGTAGCCGTATCCTGGGACGGCAGGGCTACCTTTTTGGATAAGCGAGTTAAAGCTTTGTCCACCCTAGGGGAGGATTCCCATCGTAACCTGTCCGTTGGCGGGAAAGGATACGCCATAAGAATCCGTTTGGAAATCTGCAGTTTTTTATCTGGAGATTCCCAAGCTTTTTCACATAACTCATTCAGTTCGTGTGAGGGGGGAAAAGTTACCTCAGGTTTCTTTCCCTTATACATATAAACCCTTGTGTCAGGGACAGGGGGTTCCTCTGTGATGTGCAAAACCTCCTTAATTGCTATAATCATATATCGGAGTGATTTAGCCAACTTTGGCTGTAACTTTGCATCATCGTAATCGACACTGGAGTCAGAATCCATGTCGGTATCTGTGTCAACAATTTGGGATAGTGGGCGCTTATGAGACCCCGACGGTCCCTGCGACATAGGATCAGGCACGGGTTGAGACCCTGACTGTTCCAATGCATCAGCCTTGTCTAATCTTTTATGCAAAGAATTAACATTATCATTTAAAACCTTCCACACATCCATCCAATCAGGTGTCGGCGCCGTCGGCGGAGACACCACATTCATTTGCTCCCACTCCTCTCCCACATAGCCTTCCACATCAGACATGTCGACACAAGCGTACCGACACACCACACACACAGGAAATGTCCTTTCTGAAGACAGTTCCCCCACGAGGCCCTTTGGAGAGACAGAGAGAGAGAGTATGCCAGCACACACCCCAGCGCTATATAACCCAGGATAACACAGTAACTTAATGTTAACCCAGTAGCTGCTGTTTATATAGTTTTTTGCGCCTAATTATGTGCCCCCCCTCTCTTTTCAACCCTCTTGTATCAGCAGGGGAGAGCCTGGGGAACTTCCTCTCAGCGTGCTGTGGAGAAAAAATGGCACTGGTGAGTGCTGAGGGAGAAGCCCCGCCCCCTCGGCGGCGGGCTTCTGTCCCGCTTAAATTTTATTTATTTGACGGGGGCTCCTTCATATATACAGTGCCCAGCTGTATATATGTGTTTATTTGCCAGAATGAGGTCCCAAATGCTGCCCAGGGCGCCCCCCCACCTGCGCCCTGCACCCTAACAGTGACCGGAGTATGTGTAGGTGTGTGGAGCAATGGCGCACAGCTGCAGTGCTGTGCGTTACCTCCAGTGAAGATCACGAAGTCTTCTGCCGCTTGTGAAGTCTTCTTGCTTCTCATACTCACCCGGCTTCAGTCTTCCGGCACTGCGAGGGGGGCGGCGGCGCGGCTCTGGGACGGACGGCGAGGGTGAGATCCTGCGTACCGATCCCTCTGTAACTAATGGTGTCCAGTAGCCTAAGAAGCAGAGAGTAGGGCTGCTTCTCTCCCCTCAGTCCCACGATGCAGGGAGTCTGTTGCCAGCAGAGCTCCCTGAAAATAAAAAACCTAACAAAAAACTTTCTATCAGCAAACTCAGGAGAGCTCACTGAAAAGCACCCAGCTCCTCTGGGCACAGAATCAAACTGAGGTCTGGAGGAGGGGCAGAGAGGGAGGAGCCAGTGCACACCAGGAACTAAATTCTTTCTTAAAGTGCCCATGTCTCCTGCGGAGCCCGTCTCTCCCCATGGTCCTTACGGAGTCCCCAGCATCCTCTAGGACGTTAGAGAAAAGTGTTATACACCATGATGCATAAATGGACGCCATCTTCATATAAAGGTAAATAAAAATAAAGTAATGGTGGTTTCTGTCTACTAAGTTACAGGGTTCATCACACACAAAATATATATATATATTTTTTTTAAATGGTCAAGCAACCAGGGCTGGACCACTCCACATGGATTAACCCAAGACCATAAATTCCTTTTTTGTAGTGTGTGACCTATGTGAAGTACATGAAATAGTGGGGATATCATCCTGAACCCCCAAAAAGTACCAAATATTAGAGCAGGACAGTGATTTTTTTTTTACTTCTATAATGTGATGGAAAAACAAGTATTTTTTTCTGGTCATTCTGCGGGTTGCAAACATGTAAAATTCGTGAGCAATGTGAACTGCGTGGAAAGTTTTTGCTGAAGATGAATAAAGTGCCCACCTGGGTAAATTAGTGGGAAGGTGGGTGAGTAAGGTGGTGCAAGTTTCATTTAGTACATCATTATTCTTGCAGTACAATAAAGTGTCTCTAATGATTCTTAAGTGTGTATATATAAGTTTATAAAATACTGAAAAAACATGCAACTCCCTCTGCCAGTTTATAACCTGTTTCCCATCAATACACCTCACCGTAAATGTCCCATATAAATAAATACATTTTTCAGTTGTTTTAAACAGAATGACAAACCTTTATTCATTATGTAAAAAAAACCTCTAAATACATTAGTATTCTTGGGGAGAGGTGTCCCAGGGGTACTGCACCATGGGCCTAATTCAGATCCCAAAGGATCTGAGTCACATGACGTAAAGTACCGACGCTTGGTACTTTGCGCATGCACTGGATGTATGTTTAGATGAGTACCAAGATGAGACTAATGATCTTATGTATGATTTATGTTTTGGTTGCCGCTTACTGATCTTTGATGTTTTGATATTTTGGTTATCAAGCTATGTTGTTGGTAAAAAAAAAAAAAAAAAAAAGCATATTAAGTGACCTCTTAATATGGGTAGAACATAGTTTCCTTGGGAATGTGCTAGCCTTATGTATAGTTATAGCCTTGTTGCCTCACAGTTACAACGACCTGGAATTGAAGATGTCGCTGTGCTGAAAAAGGAGCTTGTCCAGGTTCAAATGTTGATGGACAAAACCTCACTGGAACGTGAAAAAGAATCTGAGAAGCTGAAAGATGAGTGCAAACAGCTACACGTTCAAAACATTAACGCTGAGGTAAAGGGGGAGGGGCTGGAAATGCTGCCTTCATTATTATAGTCTCCAAGACCTGTTATCTGTTATGCCTTTGCCTAGTTATACCTGTATATGACACTGTCAGAAGATACACCTATGTTTGTCAGTGACAAAATATCTGTTAATCAAGGTGTTATTCTTCCAGCTGGGGTTATTGCAATGTAATCCAGTATCAGCCGGTTCAAGTTAAGTAACTTTTGAGGCACATTACCGCAAGCAGCACTTGGAAATAAAGTGGCGTGTTACCGATTTTGTATCCCTTTAATTTTTTATTTTTTTCCCCCTGTTTTCCATTTGTCATCTACATTCTTGTCATTTTCTGGAGCTTTTGCTATATGTGTCCTTATATAAAAGCCTTCTAATATGTATGTGTGTGTGTGTGTGTGTGTATTAACATTTTGGCCAGACAATACTGTGCACTTCTAAAAAGCTGTGAATGGTGGGGCAGTGTGTGTAAGAAATACCTGTGAAGGGTTTGCGCTGACGTTCTTTTTTTCATTGTATCTAGTCTTATTCCTATAGTACGTGGTTTCCTATCCAGCATACAGACAGCACAAGGAGGTTAAATACAGATGTTGTACTATTTCCTTTACCTGAGAATAATGTATTACATATTGACTGCTGGGCTTTAGAGGGAACAGTGACCTGTGCTGATGGTATATTGGCTTGGTAGGAAACCAGATTATAGATTTCCACCATGACTGTAGAGTACCATGTGCACAATACAGCTTATTAGAATGTGCAGTAATAGTGGCTGACCTTCATTAGCTTGTGTTTCACCTTCATCCACCATCTTTGTCATTCTTTCTTTTTGTCTGCTTGCTAATGGAGATAATCCCATTCAAGGTAAAGTTCTAAAACATTTTGTTGCATTATAATATTGCCACATTAAGACCTTCGAACATAGTAATTAATAAATTCTCCAGACTGATAAATTAGTCAGCTTTTGACTATGTCTCATTATACAGTGTAGTCTTGTGCATGGAACTATTCTATACACTATTTTCCTATTATAATCTGTTGTCACTTCATGGCATTCCGATGCATTATCCTCCATTTATCTGTCATCATGGTTGTCTTATGCTACATGCAGCAATATTGAGCCAGTTGCCCAATGTTGTCTCAGGACATGTATTAGACTAACACAGGCAACATGATCACAGAATAAACAGTGCTCACGATTAATGTTAGGAATTGCTTGGTGCTACACCAGAGCTGTCATATATAAGAAGTCTGAAAAGCTGCCCATAAACACAGTTTATGTGCATTTCATATTTTCTGCAGCGGGTACACTGGTATTCCACAGGGAATAACATTGGGGTGTAGAGTTGGATCTTGATCCGAGGCACCAACAGGCTAAAGCTTTGACTGTTCCCATGATGCACTGCACTGCCTCCTCTATAGCCCCGCCTCCAGGCACTGGAGCTCAGTTTGTAAGTTGGTGCCTGCAGTGCAGATCACTAACAGGTGGGGCTGCTCTATGCAGCCCTGAAAAGAGCTTTTTAGAAGACTTCAAGGGCCGCAGCACTTTCTATGTCTTTGACATGCTGTGCTGTGGCTCCATCACCTCCCTCAGCGGCGCTGCATACTTCCGCGGCCTGGTTCCCGGGTACTTGCTGCGGAGACGCACCGGTTTTTCAGGCACACCACCGCTGTCATTCTCCAGGATCATGTGGCTGCACTAAAAGGGGGGAGGTAAGGTAAATCGCGATCCGGTCACAGTCCCAGGAGACGGACCGCGCCGCTGGCGTGGACACTGTGTCACACAAGGACCCCAGTATATCCACCAGGGCAAGGAGTACAAATCGGATTTATTAAAATCAGTTTGCAAAAGGCTCCACAGTACCTGGTGGTGAAGTCCAGCAGAGGGGATAAGGCGCTGACCTGTAGCCCCAGCTCCGGGCGCCATCTACTGCTGTTGTTCCCGCCCTGGAGCTGCATCTCTCTCTCCCTCACTCCCTGAAGAGATTTTGGCGCCATTACATAGCTGGGATGATCTCCAGGACTGTTGGGCACTTTCTCCTTTGTAAATCCGCCTGTATCATCAGTGCTGTGCATTTACAGACACCTAAGTATTCTACATGTCATTTTAGACAGTGTTAGTTAAGAACAAGTGTACTGCTACTGAATATTTAGTACAAGTATTCTGTGATGTACATCCAGTGTTTACTGTGCATTGTTATATCTGTATACATACATACCTATATGTAATTACTAGTCCAGTGCAGTTTTATTGTTATATGTAATAATTCCTGCATTGTACCTATGACTGAGTGTGCCTATAGCTGCTTTGTGTGGATTCCACTCTTGTGTATCACACGTTTGCTATCACTGTATTCTGTACCCTGGGGAACTAGATGCGTCGGGGTCTCATATAATATATAGTGCTACACAGGGTATACTGTTTGTATTTCTCACTGTGTTTTTCAGTCACCCCACACCACTTATGCCCCTGTTCGTGCTCTGTATTTACTGTCACAAAACACAGGGGATTATTTGCTGGTTTTTGTGTTTATCTGGCTATATTGTACTTTTACGTCCTAAGGCTACATTCCACATGATGTCTGCTACACGGAGTGGGACATCCGCGGACAATCCTGCATCGTGCAGTGCTGTTGTCACGGATTCACCAGTGGGGGAAGTGTTAGCGGCTGGTTCAGGCGCTGGGGGTCATATATCTCCCAGTCAGTCTGTGCCACCTTGGCCAGCTTTTTAAAATATGCTGACTACGCTTGTAACGCGTCTTACGCCCCCTGTGGGGACATCTGTGCCATTACAGCCACATATTGTCCCTGTAGTTAATCCGCCATGGGCGGATACTTTGTCTACCCAGTTACAACAATTAAATCAGACTTTGGTTAGACAAAAGGCCACCCCACGTCCCTCTGGGGCCAAGGGGTCATCTAAGCGGGCCATTTTTTCCCTCACAATCCACTGATATTTTGGATAATTCTCCCGATGAGGATGGAGAATATACTGATCCTTCAGACACTGATACAGTTGCTTCTGATCAGAATCTGCAACCCAGGTGGATGTTCCTGACCTTGTCGAGGCTATCAAGCTGATTCTCCAAATTGATGATGACATTGAGCCTCCTGTTACATCTAAGAAACCTTATAAGTTTAAACGTCAGAAGGTTGCTAAAGTAGTTTTACCACAGTCTGACCTCTTAATTGTCATACGTCAGGAATCCTGGTCATCTCCAGGAAAGAAGTTTTCCCTGTCTAAAAAGATGCTAGCTCGTTATCCTATCCCTGCAGAGTTGAGTAACAAGAGGGAAACTCCACCACCGGTGGACTCTCATGTCGCCCATCTTGTGGTGTCATCTACTCTGCCTGTCACCACTGTCACCTCACTGAAGGAACCAACCGATAAGTGTGTGGAGGGATTATTATTATTATTATTATAAAATTTTATTTATAAGGCGCCACAAATGTTTCGCAGTGCCGTACAAAGGCAGTACAGGGAGACAAAACTTAGCATTACAGTTAATAAATAACAGTGTCACACGCCATAGGCGGCGTTCACCGTGCTTACCCCTGCGTGCCTGCTGGTCTGTGTTGCAGCCTCCGCCTTCGATGGTCCACGGGCTCCGGCGTCTGGCTGGTGCGGCTCCCGGCGGTTCCCCGGGGCAGGGGCGCCGCCATGACACCCGGCATCACGTGGGCGGGGAGCAGGTGACGTCATCAGACTGGTCCGCCAATCAAGCGGAGGCGGGAGATTCAAAGGCAGACGCCGGGCAGAGCCTCGGCGCCTGAGTATCGTCTTTTCCCCTGAAGTGGATGCCAGTGCTCTTGTTCCCGGCGAATCTCTCTGCAGTCGTACCCCAGTGTCTCCGGCACTTCCAGGTGCCAGTTGCTGCACAGTTCCAGCGTATACAGCGGCTGGTGTGTTCCTCTGCAATCCAGTCACCAGTGCTTCTTGGAGTCAGCGTGGGCTGCGGGCTAAACGCCGCTCTCAAGTTCTACAAGTCATCAGTGTCTTTAAACACCGCTCTCAAGTTCTACAAGTCATCAGTGTCTTTAAACACCGTTCTCAAATTCTACAAGTCATCAGTGTCTTTAAACACCGCTCTCAAGTTCTACAAGTCATCAGTGTCTTTAAACACCGCTCTCAAATTCTACAAGTTACCAGTGTCTTTAACCACCGCTCCCAAGTTTTGCAAGTTACCAGTGTCTTTAACCACCGCTCCCAAGTTTTGCAAATTACCAGTGTCTTTAACCACCGCTCCCAAGTTCTACAGTGTCTTTAATCATCGCTCTCAAGTCATACAAATCATCAGTGTCTTTAACCACCGTTCTCAAGTTCTACAGTGTCTTTAATCACCGCTCTCAAGTCATACAAATCATCAGTGTCTTTAACCACCGCTCTCAAGTTCTATAAATCATCAGTATCTTTAGTCACCGCTCTCAAGTCATACAAATCATCAGTGTCTTTAACCACCATTCACCAGTTCTTCAAATCATCAGTATCTTTAAAAACATCACTCACAAGTTCTTCAGTCACTATTATCTTGTACCAACACTCACAAGTACTTCTTTTCCTGGAATCTTTAACATTGCTTACAAGTTCTCCTATAGGCCTGGACATTCCCCCCCATACGTTCCTTCTCTGCTATGTGACATTGTGTTGCTCCCTTCCTGCAATAAAGTTCTTTAATATTTTCACCAAGCTTTACTGTCAGAGTCCTGTATGAGGAAGACCTATATCAAGCCATCCCTGTTCCGACCCAACTGTGGTTCCTCTCCCCTACCATCGGGAGAACCCCCGAGTTCACAACACCCCCAACCTAGGTCAGTGACAGTCAGAAATAGAGTACAGGTAACAAAGAGCACCACACATTCTCAAGACATAATACAGCTAAGATGTAAGTATTGAGGGAGTGATCATCGTACTATTAGGGGCTGGTGGCCATAGATGGAGATGAGCCTTTACTAGCAGGAGAGAAAGCGGGTAAAGATGGTCGTTGAGTAGGGGAGAGCTGCGAGGGAAATGTGTCGAGACAAGGGCTTAGATAACAAGAGGAAAGAGGGCCTTGCTCTGAAGAGCTAACAATGTAGCGATGCCTGAAGTCTATTTACACTGTTTTCGGTGCTGTACATAGACCCACTATGGCTGCCTCTTAGGCTGCAAATGGAATTGAAGCATGGGTTCAGGCAATTGAGGAGGAGCTACCTTAGGATTTTTCTGACGCTGCCAGACAATATCTGTCGTATATTACCACAGCCTCTCACTATATTCAGGAGGCGGCCTCTGATGCAGGGGTCATGTCGGCCAGAGCTTCTACTACGTCTATCCTGGCTCACCGGATTCTGTGGTTGAGGTCCTGGAAAGTGAACCTGGACTCTAAAAATAACTTGGAGGTATTTCCTTTCAAGGGAGACATCCTGTTTGGGGAAGATCTGAATAAGATTGTGACTGACTTGGCGACGGCCAAGACTGCGTTTATCCCAAGTACTAATCCTTCTGCTCAGAAGGCTAAGAGTACCACTTTTCGTTCCTTTCGACCTCCAAGTAAAACAAAAGGTCAGGCGTACCCGAAACAGGCTCATATTTCCAAAACCACTAAGCCCAAATCTAAACAATCCTGGGCCACCCGTCAGCCTGCTTCCAAAGACAAGCCTGCTGCATGATGGGGTGGGAGACTGACTTCTGCAGTTCGCCCAGGCCTGGTTAAAGACCACTTCAGACGCCTGGGTACGGGAAGTTGTCTCTCATGGGTACACAATCTCTTTCAAGAGACGTCCCTCTCGCCAGTTCTGTTCAATGGTTTTCCCTTCGGATCCGTTGAAAGCGCAAGCTCTACAACTGGCTGCACAATCCCTCCTGGAAACAGGAGTGGTAGTGCCGGTACTTCTGTCACAGAGAGTCAGGGGATATTTGACCCTGATTCTAGCTCCGAAACCGAATGGGTCTTTCCGGCCTATCCTCAACCTCAAATCATTGAACAAGTTTGTGAGTGTGTCCAAATTCCGTATGGAAACTCTGCGCTCTATTGTGCTGGCCATGGAACCCGAGGACTATATGGTATCCCTGGACATACAGGATGCTTACCTGCACATACCTATTTCCATTTCTCTATCGTCCTAGTGGATGCTGGGGTTCCTGAAAGGACCATGGGGAATAGCGGCTCCGCAGGAGACAGGGCACAAAAAGTAAAGCTTTTTCCGATCAGGTGGTGTGCACTGGCTCCTCCCCCTATGACCCTCCTCCAGACTCCAGTTAGATTTTTGTGCCCGGCCGAGAAGGGTGCAATCTAGGTGGCTCTCCTAAAGAGCTGCTTAGAAAAAGTTTAGCTAGGTTTTTTATTTTACAGTGATTCCTGCTGGCAACAGGATCACTGCAGCGAGGGACTGAGGGGAGAAGGAGTCAACTCACCTGCGTGCAGGATGGATTGGTTTCTTGGCTACTGGACATCAAGCTCCAGAGGGACGATCACGGGTACAGCCTGGATGGTCACCGGAGCCACGCCGCCGGCCCCCTTGCAGATGCTGAAGACAGAAGAGGTCCAGAATCGGCGGCTGAAGACTCCTGCAGTCTTCAAAAGGTAGCGCACAGCACTGCAGCTGTGCGCCATTTTCCTCTCAGCACACTTCACACGGCAGTCACTGAGGGTGCAGGGCGCTGGGAGGGGGGCGCCCTGGGAGGCAAAATGATTACCTATAAAGGCTAAAAATACCTCACATATAGCCCTAGAGGCTATATGGAGATATTTAACCCCTGCCTGATTTCTCTAAATAGCGGGAGACGAGCCCGCCAGAAAAGGGGCGGGGCCTATCTCCTCAGCACACGGCGCCATTTCCTCTCACAGTTCCGCTGGTCAGGACGGCTCCCAAGTCTCTCCCCTGCACTGCACTACAGAAACAGGGTAAAACAGAGAGGGGGGGGCACATTTATGGCGATAATTTGATATAACAAAGCAGCTATAAGGGAGCACTTATTATAAGGCTATCCCTGATATATATATAGCGCTTTTGGTGTGTGCTGGCAAACTCTCCCTCTGTCTCCCCAAAGGGCTAGTGGGTCCTGTCTTCGTTAGGAGCATTCCCTGTGTGTCTGCTGTGTGTCGGTACGTGTGTGTCGACATGTATGAGGACGATATTGGTGTGGAGGCGGAGCAATTGCCAAATATGAGGATGTCACCCCCTAGGGAGTCGACACCGGAATGGATGCCTTTATTTATGGAACTACGGGATAGTGTCAACACGCTAAAGCAGTCGTTTGACGACATGAGGCGGCCGGACAATCAATTAGTGCCTGTCCAGGCGACTCAAACACCGTCAGGGGCTGTGAAACGCCCTTTGCCTCAGTCGGTCGACACAGACCCAGACACAGGCGATGACTCCAGTGGTGACGGTGACGAATCAACCGTATTTTCCAGTAGGGCCACACGTTATATGATTTTGGCAATGAAGGAGGCGTTACATTTAGCTGATACTACAGGTACCACTAAACAGGGTATTATGTGGGGTATGAAAAAACTACCTATAGTTTTTCCTGAATCAGAAGAATTAAATGACGTGTGTAATGAAGCGTGGGTTGCCCCTGATAAAAAACTGATAATTTCAAAGAAATTATTGGCATTATACCCTTTCCCACCAGAGGTTAGGGAGCGCTGGGAAACACCTCCTAGGGTGGACAAGGCGCTAACACGCTTATCTAAACAAGTGGCGTTACCCTCTCCTGAGACGGCCGCACTTAAAGATCCATCAGATAGGAGGATGGAAAATATCCAAAAAAGTATATACACACATGCAGGTGTTATACTACGACCAGCTGTAGCGACTGCCTGGATGGGCAGTGCTGGGGTAGTTTGGTCAGAGTCCCTGATTGAAAATATTGATACCCTGGACAGGGACAATATTTTACTGTCGTTAGAACAAATAAAGGATGCATTTCTTTATATGCGTGATGCACAGAGGGATATCTGCACACTGGCATCACGGGTAAGTGCTATGTCCATTTCGGCCAGAAGAGCTTTATGGACGCGACAGTGGTCAGGTGATGCGGATTCAAAACGGCATATGGAAGTTTTGCCGTATAAAGGGGAGGAGTTATTTGGAGTCGGTCTATCAGATTTGGTGGCCACGGCTACAGCCGGGAAATCCACCTTTCTACCTCAAGTCACTCCCCCACAGAAAAAGGCACCGACTTTTCAACCGCAGCCCTTTCGTTCCTTTAAAAATAAGAGAGCAAAGGGCTATTCATATCTGCCACGAGGCAAAGGTCGAGGGTAGAGACAGCAACACGCAGCTCCTTCCCAGGAACAGAAGCCCTCCCCGGCTTCTACAAAAGCCTCAGCATGACGCTGGGGCTCCTCAAGCGGACTCGGGGATGGTGGGCGGTCGTCTCAAAAATTACAGCGCGCAGTGGGCTCACTCGCAGGTAGATCCCTGGATCCTGCAGATAATATCTCAAGGGTACAGGTTGGAATTAGAGACGGATCCACCTCGCCGTTTCCTGAAGTCTGCTTTACCAACGTCCCCCTCCGAAAGGGAGACGGTTTTGGAAGCCATTCACAAGCTGTACTCTCAGCAGGTGATAGTCAAGGTACCTCTTCTACAACAAGGGAAGGGGTATTATTCCACTCTTTTTGTGGTACCGAAGCCGGATGGCTCGGTAAGGCCTATTCTAAATCTGAAGTCCTTGAACCTGTACATAAAGAAGTTCAAGTTCAAAATGGAGTCACTCAGAGCAGTGATAGCGAACCTGGAAGAGGGGGACTTTATGGTATCCTTGGACATCAAGGATGCGTATCTCCACGTTCCAATTTACCCCTCACACCAGGGGTACCTCAGGTTCGTTGTACAAAACTGTCACTATCAGTTTCAGACGCTGCCGTTCGGATTGTCCACGGCACCTCGGATCTTTACAAAGGTAATGGCCGAGATGATGATTCTTCTTCGAAGAAAAGGCGTATTAATTATCCCATACTTGGACGATCTCCTAATAAGGGCGAGGTCCAGAGAACAGCTAGAGATGGGATTAGCACTGTCTCAAGAAGTGCTAAAACAGCACGGGTGGATTCTGAATATTCCAAAATCCCAGTTAATGCCGACAACTCGTCTGCTGTTCCTAGGGATGATTCTGGACACGGTTCAGAAAAAGGTTTTTCTCCCGGAGGAAAAAGCCAAGGAGTTATCCGAGCTTGTCAGGAACCTCCTAAAACCAGGAAAGGTGTCTGTACATCAATGCACAAGAGTCCTGGGAAAAATGGTGGCTTCTTACGAAGCAATTCCATTCGGCAGATTCCACGCAAGAATTTTCCAAAGGGATCTGTTGGACAAATGGTCAGGGTCGCATCTTCAGATGCACCTACGGATAACCCTGTCTCCAAGGACAAGGGTGTCTCTTCTGTGGTGGTTGCAGAGTCCTCATCTATTGGAGGGCCGCAGATTCGGCATACAGGATTGGATCCTGGTGACCACGGACGCCAGCCTGAGAGGCTGGGGAGCAGTCACACAAGGAAGAAACTTCCAGGGAGTATGGACGAGCCTGGAAACGTCTCTTCACATAAACATTCTGGAACTAAGAGCAATATACAATGCTCTAAGCCAGGCAGAACCTCTGCTTCAGGGAAAACCGGTGTTGATCCAGTCGGACAACATCACGGCAGTCGCCCATGTGAACAGACAGGGCGGCACAAGAAGCAGGAGTGCAATGGCAGAAGCTGCAAGGATTCTTCGCTGGGCAGAGAATCATGTGATAGCGCTATCAGCAGTGTTCATCCCGGGAGTGGACAACTGGGAAGCAGACTTCCTCAGCAGACACGATCTTCACCCGGGAGAGTGGGGACTTCATCCAGAAGTCTTCCACATGCTGGTAACCCGTTGGGAAAGACCAATGGTGGACATGATGGCGTCTCGCCTCAACAAAAAACTGGACAGGTATTGCGCCAGGTCAAGAGATCCGCAGGCAATAGCTGTGGACGCGCTGGTAACGCCTTGGGTGTACCAGTCGGTGTATGTGTTTCCTCCTCTGCCTCTCATACCAAAAGTATTGAGAATTATACGGCAAAGAGGCGTAAGAACGATACTAGTGGTTCCGGATTGGCCAAGAAGGACTTGGTACCCGGAACTTCAAGAGATGATCACGGAAGATCCGTGGCCTCTACCTCTAAGGAGGGACTTGCTTCAGCAGGGTCCCTGTCTGTTTCAAGACTTACCGCGGCTGCGTTTGACGGCATGGCGGTTGAACGCCGGATCCTAATGGAAAAAGGCATGCCGGAAGAAGTCATTCCTACTTTGATTAAAGCAAGGAAAGAAGTAACCGTGCAACATTATCACCGAATTTGGCGAAAATATGTTGCGTGGTGCGAAGATCGGAGTGCTCCGACGGAGGAATTTCAACTGGGTCGATTCCTACATTTCCTGCAATCAGGATTGTCTATGGGTCTCAAATTGGGATCTATTAAGGTTCAAATTTCGGCCCTGTCGATTTTCTTTCAAAAAGAATTGGCTTCAGTCCCTGAAGTCCAGACCTTTGTGAAGGGAGTGCTGCATATACAGCCTCCTGTGGTGCCTCCAGTGGCACCGTGGGATCTCAATGTAGTTTTGGATTTTCTAAAATCTCATTGGTTTGAACCACTAAATAAGGTGGATTTGAAATATCTCACTTGGAAAGTGACCATGCTTCTAGCCCTGGCTTCTGCCAGGAGAGTGTCAGAATTGGCAGCTTTATCTTACAAAAGCCCATATCTGATTTTCCATTCGGACAGGGCAGAACTGCGGACTCGTCCGCATTTTCTCCCTAAGGTGGTGTCAGCATTTCATCTGAACCAGCCTATTGTAGTGCCTGCGGCTACAAGTGACTTGGAGGACTCCAAGTTACTGGACGTTGTCAGAGCATTAAAAATATATATTGCAAGAACAGCTGGAGTCAGAAAATCTGACTCGTTGTTTATATTGTATGCACCCAACAAGATGGGTGCTCCTGCGTCTAAGCAGACGATTGCTCGTTGGATCTGTAGCACAATCCAACTGGCACATTCTGTGGCAGGCCTGCCACAGCCTAAATCTGTAAAGGCCCACTCCACAAGGAAGGTGGGCTCATCTTGGGCGGCTGCCCGAGGGGTCTCGGCATTACAACTTTGCCGAGCAGCTACGTGGTCAGGGGAGAACACGTTTGTAAAATTTTACAAATTTGATACTCTGGCTAAGGAGGACCTGGAGTTCTCTCATTCGGTGCTGCAGAGTCATCCGCACTCTCCCGCCCGTTTGGGAGCTTTGGTATAATCCCCATGGTCCTTTCAGGAACCCCAGCATCCACTAGGACGATAGAGAAAATAAGATTTTACTTACCGATAAATCTATTTCTCGGAGTCCGTAGTGGATGCTGGGCGCCCATCCCAAGTGCGGATTATCTGCATAAATTGTACATAGTTATTGTTAACTTATTCGGGTTATTGTTGTAGGAAGCCATCTTTCAGAGGCTCCGCTGTTATCATACTGTTAACTGGGTTTAGATCACAAGTTGTACGGTGTGATTGGTGTGGCTGGTATGAGTCTTACCCGGGATTCAAAATCCTCCCTTATTGTGTACGCTCGTCCGGGCACAGTACCTAACTGGAGTCTGGAGGAGGGTCATAGGGGGAGGAGCCAGTGCACACCACCTGATCGGAAAAAGCTTTACTTTTTGTGCCCTGTCTCCTGCGGAGCCGCTATTCCCCATGGTCCTTTCAGGAACCCCAGCATCCACTACGGACTCCGAGAAATAGATTTATCGGTAAGTAAAATCTTATTTTCGCATCAGCAGTATCTGCGGTTTGTTATTGGCAACCTTAATTTTCAGTTCCAGGCTCTACCATTTGGACTGGCCACGGCACCTCAGATTTTCACCAAGGTCATGGCCGTGATGACGGCTTTCCTCCGTCGGCAGGGAATCGGGATCCTGCCGTATCTGGACGACTTGCTGATTCTGGCGAACTCCCAAGATGTCCTTCTCAGTCAACTGGAGATGTCGGTCCAATTCCTACAAGCCCACGGGTGGCTCATCAATTGGAAGAAGTCTTTGCTGGTCCCTGCTCAGAGCATGGTGCACCTGGGGGCGCTGCTGGACACACACAGCCAAAAACTGTTTCTGTCTCCGGAGAAGGTCCTGAAACTTCAGGAAAGGATCAGATGCTTCCTCTCTCGCCTGAGAGTGTGGATACACTCAGTGATGCAAGTACTAGGCCTCATGGAGTCGGCTTTCGACATGGTAGAGTACGCTCAATTTCATTCCCGCCCTCTGTAGAGGTTAATCCTTTCCAAATGGGACGACCTGCCTCAGATGATCTCCTTGACTCCGGAGGTTCGTCTGTCACTGAGCTGAGCAGGGGCTGTCCCTTCTGGATATCCAACTGGGTCCTTCTGACAACGGACGCCAGTCTGCGAGGTTGGGGCGTGGTGTTGGAGCAACACTCTCTCCAGGGTCGGTGGACCAGGAAGGAATCTCTCCTCCCGATAAACATTCTAGAATTGCGGGCAGTGTTCAATGTGTTGACACTGGCCCTGTCTCTGGTACAGAACAGGCCTGTCAGACAACGCCACCACGGTGGCATACATAAATCATCAAGGTGGCACTCAAAGCCGCATGGCAATGATGGAAGTGTCAAAAATCCTCCAATGGGCGGAATGCCATCTGCCAGCCATATCGGTAATGTTCATTCCGGGAGTCCTCAACTGGGAAGCGGCTTTCCTCAGTCTTCAGGACGTGCATGCCGGAGACTGGAGTCTTCATCCCGAAGTCTTTCAACTCCTAGTGGACAAGTGGGGCCTACCAGATGTAGACCTGTTGGCGTTGCGACACAATCACAAGGTTCCGGTCTTCGGAGCAAGGTCAAGGGATCCTCAACCAGCATTCGTGGACGCACTGGCAATTCCATGGAACTTTCATCTGCCATACATGTTCCCTCCAGTGTTACTCCTGCCCAGGGTAATATGGAAGTTCAAGCAAGAAGGAGGTATACTACTTCTAGTCGCTCCAGCGTGGTCCAGACGGCATTGGTTCTCAGACCTGCAGGGTCTCTCGATAGAGCGTCCTCCTCTACTTCCTCAATGCCCAGACCTCCTTGTTCAGGGCCCTTGTGTTTACCCGGACCTGGCCAGACTGGCTTTGACGGCGTGGCTCTTGAAGCATCACTCCTGAGAGCAAAAGGATTCTCTGAGACGGTCATTCACACTATGTTGAAAGCCCGTAAACCAGCTTAGGCCTGGATTTATTACAGAGTCTGGAATTCTTACTTCACCTGGTGTGCTGCTAAGAATTATGATGCATATACTTTCAAAACTTCCAGACAGTTGGCTTTTCTACAGCAAAGCCTAGACTTGGGCCTTTATCTGGCCTCCCTTGAGGTTCATATATCTGCCTTGTCGGTGTGGTTTCAGAGAAAAATTGCGTCTCTTCCTGACGTTCACACTTTCACTCAGGGTGTCCTACGGATTCAGCCTCCCTATGTCCCTCCTGTGGCTCCATGAGATCTATCTGTAGTATTGAATTCCCTGCACTGGAGCTCAGTCTGGAGTCTCCATTTGAACCTCTTGAGTCTGTGGACTTTAAATGCCTTACGCTTAAGATCGTATTTCTGTTGGCTATTGCCTCTGCTAGGAGGGTGTCGGACTTAGGCACTTTGTCCTGTCGTCCACTCTTTCTGATTTTTCACCGTGACCGGGCTGTTCTTCGAACTCGCCCTGGTTATTTGCCTAAGGTGGTATCATCTTTTCACCTTAACCAGGAGATTGTGGTTCCATCCTTCAACTCTTCTGGTCTATCTTCCAAAGAAAATTCTTTGGATGTGGTATGGGCTCTCCGTGTTTATGTGGAAAGGACTGCCTCCATCAGGTCAGATTCCCTTTTTGTACTTTTTGGTTTTCACAAACGTGGCTGGCATGTGAATAAGTAAACCTTGGCCAGATGGATTAGAATGGTGATTGCACAAGCTTATGCGCAGGCTGGGCTCCCAGCTCCTGCTGCTATCAAGGCCCATTCTACTCGGTCTGTTGAATCTTCTTGGGCGGCCTGCCGTGACGCGTCCGCTGAACAATTGTGCAAGGCAGCTACGTGGTCCTCTGTGAACATATTCATCAGGTTCTAAGCCTTTGATACTTCCGCCTCCCAGGATGCTTCCTTTGGACGCCAGGTTCTTGTGCCCGCTACAGTGCGTCTCCTCCCATGAGGAACTGCTTGAGGACATCCCCGATATTATTCCCTGTGGACTACCAGTGTACCCCGCTGCAGAAAAGGAGATTTATCGTAGACTTACCATTGTTAAATCTCTTTCTGCGAGGTACACTGGATTCCACAGGGCGCCCACCCTGACGCACTTAGCTTCTTTGGATTTGTATGGCATTAGCCGCTAGTCCCTTCTCCTGTCATGAGAATGTGGTTCTATGTGACTAACATCTACCGTCTCTCGTACCTGCTACTGCATTGGACTGGTTAACAAAACTGAGCTCCAGTGCCTGGAGGCGGTGCTATAGAGGAGGCGGTGCAGTGCATCCTGGGAACAGTCAAAGCTTTAGCCTGTTGGTGCCTCGGATCCAACTCTACACCCCGATGTTATTCCCTGTGGAATCCGGTGTACCTTGCAGAAAGAGATTTAACAATGGTAAGTCTACCATAAATCTACTTATCTTAGTGTTCATTTGCAAACCTCCCAACGGTTTATAGAGGCACATTATGATGTTTGAACACCAATAGAATAAAATTATTGTATTTATTAAAATAGGTTTATTGCAAAGGCCAATCCAAACCAGCGGAAGTGTTTAATGTTTTATGATAATTTCTCACTATTACAGAAAATGCCTGTTTTATCAAGCCATTTATCAATGATTAAGTTGAACAGTTGGAATGCATCTGTGCCATGTTTAGTAGCACAGTCCTCCTGTACAACACATAGCACTTTATCTGGCAAAAAAGGAGAAGCTTTGAACAATTTTTTAGCTCTCAGATATTAAATAGTTTTATGAACGGGGGGGATTTGATGTTTACATTTCCTGGAAATAATGATGAGATTCCATCGCCTTTCAACGCAGTAGCCAGGTTTACTGGAAGGTGATTTTCAGACTTTGTATGGAAAGCGAAGGCTGGTTTTAGCAATTTGTGGTACAGTATGTAAGTAAGGACAAGCTTGCCAGAAAGTCACTGAAAACTCATCAGAAATGGCTCTTGTCAAAGATTGCTCAAGATATATGCATTTTGAGCTATTTATACAGACAACATAATAAAGAGACACATTAAACGTATGTATTACTTTGTCACTAATTAATGCTCAATTAAGGTCCGCAGGATATTACATTTGATAACTTGTATGTTTAATATTAGATAAAAATGGGATGG
Source organism: Pseudophryne corroboree (assembly GCF_028390025.1). Taxonomy (NCBI): domain Eukaryota; kingdom Metazoa; phylum Chordata; class Amphibia; order Anura; family Myobatrachidae; genus Pseudophryne; species Pseudophryne corroboree. Next base: position 535,672,142 of record NC_086449.1, read on the forward strand.
CATCTTGCATATATTGGAGAGAAGTTCTGGTAGATTTCTGTTGACTTTGTCTCTAGTCACATTCAATTACGACTTGACAGAAATTCACCAGAGACTCGAGTTTTTCGGAATTGCAATCTAAAATATATTTTCTCATTCTTGACTTTTTTTTACCAGCTCCTGTAGTAATTTGTTTTCCTGTCTTTAGGCCACCATTAACCAATTAAAAGCTGAGCTTTTAAAAGGCCCACAGGAAGTTGCAGTGTATGTCCAGGAGCTGCAGCAGCTCAAAGGTTCCATGGCTGAGTTATCGCAGAAAAATGAGGTATATAACATGCTACTGTTGTTTGTATTTGAAGACATGTCAACTCATCAACAATCTGTATTCATTTATATATGCTTGTTCATTTAATTCCATTTCTACCACCCTTTTTTATTTGATTAATTATCTGCATGTGACTACTTGTTTTTATATCTGTGATGGTGTTCTCTATCCTCTATGGTTTCATCTGGTGTTTTTTCAAACTGAAAGAACTAGCTGTTTAGGTCTGATGTACAGATGGTGGCTTTCCAAGATAACTATGAGTACTTACCAATATCTTTGCTATAGTGGCCATGGTATTCAATCTGTCTGCAAAGAACCAATGTAATCTCATGTGGAAAGGCACCATTTACATATTTCTACCCATAACTGCTTAGTGTAAGCTTTTAAACCATTGTTCTCTGTTCTTGTACTAGATGGAGATGTGCTTCTATGACACATTTGTACTTCAAGTACAGTAGAAGACTACTCCTTTTGTCACGCTAGAGAGCTGCTTAGCATATATTTTGTTATGCACTAAAGTAGAAACTCTGCTGTACAGCTGTGTCCTCATACATCATTGCTGCCGTCACGCCAAACAGACCTTCTCAGTACGCCAGGTCACAATGCCATGTGAGTAGTATGCACCAGGAGACTGTATTGATTAATTTGCTATGCAACCTGTATTTCTGTTTGTGACTGAGTATCAATCTGTATACAAAGTGTTAAAATGCAACAACTGCGGCTTTTTTCCATGCCAAGGTCCGTTTTGCTTTGAATACAGACTCCGTTGCACACATATATACAAGTGTTGCATATAAGAGCAGTGTCTCTTGGTGCGTACTAAATGCATGGCATTGTGACTAAGATGCTTTTTTGGCAAAACAATAGATGCCCAATGCTGGCAGAGTTGCGCAGGAACTGGCTGCTCAGTCACGCCAGCCATCTTGAGCTGCATGGTATATTGATGTATTAGGACACATCTGTAAGAGCACTTTGGAGCCACAAATCATCTGGTAATAGTTGGTGAGGTTACACGACATACACTCAACCATTTCAGTAGATTCTTGTTCCGTTGCAGATACAGTACATTGTGGCTATATGTATCTAGACAAAATGGTAAGTCAGTTTTTTACACTTTGCAGAGCTTAGTGGAAAAACTCTTAAAGAAAGAGTTGGATTACACTCAGATGGAAGAGAAACACAATGAGGAGATCATGTCCAGGAAGAACCTGCAAGTTAACCTCAACCAGAAGGACGTGGAGTGCCAGCAGCTCCAGGCACGGCTGTCTGCCAGTGAGGCCTTGCTGCAAACTCTCCGAATAGAGATGGCTGAGAAGGGAGAAGCCAACCAGAAACTAAAAGAGGAGCTGTCTGAGGTGGAGATCAAGCACCAGCATCTCAAAGCGGAGTTCAAACAGCTACAGCAACAACGGGAAGAGAAGGAGCAGCACAGTCTGCAGCTGCAAAGTGAGATCAACCAGGTGACACATCTTTACATTATGTACAGTATTTGTTTGAGTCAATCTTTCATGCAGCATTGCTGATCTACACAGATATGTCACAACTTTTAAATACTATCTTGCTATAAGCTTCAACATTATGTGCTATGTCTGTAACACATGGATGTAGCTTTGAAGAGAATAAACAGACCATTGATTGGTGCTCAGTTCATTCCTGTCATTTTATTTTGCAGTTAAAAACATATGTTTGTTGCACAGAGATCTTGACCACAATGTCTGATCATTTTGCAGATATAGTGATTAGCTGGTTTAATATCTGCGGATGTATTATTAACTCTCATTATAGATTTCCTCTTTCAATGAAATGCTTGACTCTGGGAGTACTGTGATATATAGGTTGCACTGTAACTTGGACACTATACCTTTGGCCTCAAAAATTTAAGGTTTTCCCTCTCTGTGCTGCATTGACCTTCCATTTTTTTTTATTTTATTTTTTACCAGAAATTGTCTCTCTTTTATGTAGGTGTGTGTTGTTTTTTTTTTTTTTTTTTTTACTGTGTATTTTTTCCTATTCTTCAATTCTCAACACAACTAATCTGCAGGCGGCTGAGGAGGCACCACAGATAGTACTGCTACTTGCACTGCTCTCCACTGCAGGTAGCGACAGGAATTTACTTGCCTACAGTAATCAGAGTCACAATTTACTGGCAAGTGGCTGACCTCTCCTCCTGGAGAGTAGAGCTTGTATTCAATTACAGTCATCCATGGTGTCAGGGACTGCGAGGGAGGACTGGGTGGGAGATATCGGTACCATGAAGGAGGCTGGTGGGTGGCTGAAGCTCTGCACTAGGTACAGGGATGCAGGCTGATGAAGTGTCCTTCTGGATGTCAACTATCATTTTGTTGCTCAGCCCTGGGTGGAGTTGCTTTCACTATCCAGAATCTTCTCCTTAATGTGCTTTACTCACTCAGGCAACTGTCTTTGTAGTTCCACTTCTGCTTTTTTGATTTTGCACTGCAGCAGTTCTCTCTTTTCCTCCTCTTTCTGTCATGTATGTAAGAGGATTACATCCAGGGCTAAGCCTTGAAGGAGAGACTTAGGCATGTTTTTCCTTTGTCTTCTCTGAATTTAATGCAATTCTTTGTGCCTAATCTAAGGTGGGTTCCCTATGCACAACATTTTGAGGCAGAGGACCAGCAGCTGTGCTCACTCTGTGGGATTGCACTGCCAGCAGGGGGATAAGCGTTGGCCCAGGCTATTGTGGAATTTACATAGCTTTGGCTCTCCTGCCGCTTCTGGTGAAGCTGGCTTGGGCTCAATGCCTGACGAAAACGGTACAAGATCTGGTTAAGTTATAAGCTTCCTTAGAAAAGATCATGGGTTCAGAGACCACTTGTAGATCACTAAAATTACAGATTGCAGTTTTGGCGAAGATGAGACTGAATTTTCCTCCAAGGAGGAAGTTAACATGGCTGAATACTTGCAGTCTTTGATATGGCAGAAGAAAATCTCCAGATTAGGCAAGAAATGGGATTTAGTGTGGGCCAGCTGAAAGCTAAGGAAAGTGAGAGGATTCCTAAGATTCCTGTCAATTTGACGTTGTAAGAAAAGGAGAACAGAGTACTTTATTTCCTTTTAGTTGGAAGAGCTTTTATGTGAAGTGGGGACCAATCCTGATCAAGTCTCAAGCAAGTTTAAGTCCATTTATCTTTTTGAGAGGGTATGTTGAAATGGGATTCTCCGATTTAAGGTAGATGCTCAAACAGATGGTAAAAGTTAAGGCAACTCTTAAATCTGTTTACATAGTAGCATCTTAGAATTGACTTGGGTAAGTAAGGCAGCTGAGAGGGCTTGTAGTCAGGAAGGGCCAGATTGCATTAGCTAACTTTGATGGAGCATGTCTGGGAGGTGTCAGAAAACCTGGGGATGCGGTTATAGATGTTGGGCTTATTCTCAGTATTCTGACCTTTGGCTTAGACCCTGTAAGGTGGATGTAGAATGCTTGGGAAAATTATTTCCCTAGCCACAGGAAGAAAGCGCACTTTCCTAGCAGTAAATATTCCCAGACCTAAGAGTCTCAAGTTTCACTGTTTGTTTCTCAAGGAAAGCAATAAGCTAAACCTGCATTGGACATACAGGTGTTGCTTGTGTAAGCCATTAGAGAGATCCACTTGCTTAATCAGCTAAGCGTCTAGTTAAGCTCCAAAGCCTTCAGACAGTCAACTTATGTGGGACGCACGCCTATGAACTGTGGTGATAGCCCTAATGCATCTTGATCGGTGGCTCAATTATAACTTAGATGCCTGTGTTAGGGGAATAGACTTATACCAGAGGTTCTCAAATGCGGTCCTCAAGGCATCTCAAAGGTCCAGGTTTTAAGTTTATCCATGCTTGGCCACAGGTGACTTAATTAGCACCTTAGTCAATTTGATGTAACCACCTGTGCTGAGCCATGGATATACCTAAAACCTGGACCGTTGGGGTTCCTTGAGGGCCGTGTTTGGGAAACTCTGACTTATACTGTAGATGTCCTGAATGTCCCACCTAGAAGATTTTCTACCTTCGTTGAAGTAAAGTGTTTGCTCTTTATTCAGATCTTGATATCCCTCTTTATGGTTAGTTGCGTTTTTTTTTTTTTAAATCTGTTCTGAACCGGAAATCCCTTGAAATGCATCCATTATGTTCCTTGAAAACAGATCTGTTCACTGAATTAGACCTTCCTTTCAGCCCAAAATCTCAAGATTCCACCTCAGGATGTGACTCTAGCTTTACACTGGAGTAAGTCTCAGAGAGAAGAGGGCTCTCAGTGCTCTGTAAGTTGCCCATACTTGAGGCCCTATGTCCATATGACCCATGAAATGCACAGATCATCTAACCTTTTCTCTAACGTCCTAAGTGGATGCTGGGGACTCCGTAAGGACCATGGGGAATAGCGGCTCCGCAGGAGACTGGGCACATCTAAAGAAAGCTTTAGGACTATCTGGTGTGCACTGGCTCCTCCCCCTATGACCCTCCTCCAAGCCTCAGTTAGATCTCTGTGCCCGAACGAGAAGGGTGCACACTAGGGGCTCTCCTGAGCTTCTTAGTGAAAGTTTTAGATTAGGTTTTTTATTTTCAGTGAGACCTGCTGGCAACAGGCTCACTGCATCGAGGGACTAAGGGGAGAAGAAGCGAACTCACCTGCGTGCAGAGTGGATTGGGCTTCTTAGGCTACTGGACATTAGCTCCAGAGGGACGATCACAGGCCCAGCTTGGATGGGTCCCAGAGCCGCGCCGCCGGCCCCCTTACAGAGCCAGAAGGCAGAAGAGGTCCGGAAAATCGGCGGCAGAAGACGTCCTGTCTTCAACAAGGTAGCGCACAGCACTGCAGCTGTGCGCCATTGCTCTCAGCACACTTCACACTTCGGTCACTGAGGGTGCAGGGTGCTGGGGGGGGGCGCCCTGAGACCCAATAAAAACACCTTGGATGGCAAAAAAAAAAAAATGCATCACATATAGCTCCTGGGCTATATGGATGCATTTAACCCCTGCCAGAATCCATAAAAAAGCAGGAGAAAAGTCCGCGAAAAAGGGGCGGAGCCTATCTCCTCAGCACACTGGCGCCATTTTCCCTCACAGCTCCGTTGGAGGGAAGCTCCCTGTCTCTCCCCTGCAGTCACTACACTACAGAAAGGGTTAAAAAAAGAGAGGGGGGCACTAATTAGGCGCAGTATTAACTATACAGCAGCTATAAGGGGAAAAACACTTATATAAGGTTATCCCTGTATATATATATATAGCGCTCTGGTGTGTGCTGGCAAACTCTCCCTCTGTCTCCCCAAAGGGCTAGTGGGGTCCTGTCCTCTATCAGAGCATTCCCTGTGTGTGTGCTGTATGTCGGTACTTTTGTGTCGACATGTATGAGGAGAAAAATGATGTGGAGACGGAGCAGATTGCCTGTAATAGTGGTGTCACCCCCTAGGGGGTCGACACCTGAGTGGATGAACTGTTGGAAGGAATTACGTGACAGTGTCAGCTCTGTATAAAAGACAGTGGTTGACATGAGACAGCCGGCTACTCAGCTTGTGCCTGTCCAGACGTCTCATAGGCCGTCAGGGGCTCTGAAGCGCCCGTTACCTCAGATGGCAGATATAGACGCCGACACGGATACTGACTCCAGTGTCGACGGTGAAGAGACGAATGTGACTTCCAGTAGGGCCACACGTTACATGATTGAGGCAATGAAAAATGTTTTACACATTTCTGATAATACGAGTACCACCAAAAAAAGGGGTATTATGTTCGGTGAGGAAAGACTACCTGTAGTTTTCCTGAATCTGAGAAATTAAATGAGGTGTGTGATGATGCGTGGGTTTCCCCCGATAACGGATAATTTCTAAAATGTTATCCTTTCCCGCCAGAGGTTAGGGTGCGTTGGGAAACACCCCCTAGGGGGGATAAAGCGCTCACACGCTTGTAAGGGCTCTACCTTCGCCTGAGATGGCCGCCCTTAAGGATCCTGCTGATAGAAAGCAGGAGGGTATCCTAAAAGGTATTTACACACATACTGGTGTTATACTGCGACCAGCAATCGCCTCAGCCTGGATGTGCAGTGCTGGGTTGGCGTGGTCGGATTCCCTGACTGAAAATATTGATACCCTAGATAGGGACAGTATATTTTTGCCTATAGAGCATTTAAAAGATGCATTTTTATATATGCGTGATGCACAGCGGAATATTTGCCGACTGGCATCAAGTCTAAGCGCGTTGTCCATTTCTACCAGTAGAGGGTTATGGATACGTCAGTGGTCAGGTGATGCGTATTCCAAACGGCATTTGGAAGTATTGCTTTATTAAGGGAGGAGTTATTTGGGGTCGGTCTTTCAGACCTGGTGGCCACGGCAACAGCTGGGAATTCCACGTTTGTACCCCAGGTCGCCTCTCAACATGAGAAGACGCCGTATTATCAGGCGCAGTCTTTTCGTGGACAAGCGGGCAAAAGGTTCCTCATTTCTGCCCCATGACAGAGGGAGAGGAAAAAGGCTGCAGAAATCAGCCAGTTCCCAGGAACAGAAACCCTCTCCCGCCTCTGCCAAGCCCTCAGTATACGCTGGGGCTTTACAAGCAGAATCAGGCACGGTGGGGGGCCCGTCTCAATGAATTTCAGCGCGCAGTGGGCTCACTCGCAAGTAGACCCCTGGATCCTTCAGGTGATATCTCAGGGGTACAAATTAGAATTTGAGACGTCTCCCCCTCGCCGTTTCCTAAAGTCGGCTTTACCGATGTCTCCTTCTGACAGGGAGACAGTTTTGGAAGCCATTCACAAGCTGTATTCCCAGCAGGTGATAATCAAGATACCCCTCCTGCAACAGGGAACGGGGTATTATTCCACACTGTTGTGGTACCGAAGCCGGACGGCTCGGTGAGACCGATTCTAAATCTAAAATCTTTGAACACTTACGTACAGAGGTTCAAATTCAAGATTGAGTCACTCAGAGCAGTGATTGCGAACCTGGAAGAAGGGGACTACATGATGTCTCGGGACATCAAGGATGCTTACCTTCATGTCCAAATTTACCCTTCTCACCAAGGGTACCTCAGGTTTATGGTACAGAACTGTCACTATCAGTTCAGACGCTGCCGTATGGATGGTACACGGCACCCCGGGTCTTTACCAAGGTAATGGCCGAAATGATGATATTCCTTCGAAGGAAGTGAATTTTAGTTATCCCTTCCTTGGACAATTCCCTGATAAGGGTAAGATCCAGGGAACAGTTGGAGGTCGGTGTAGCACTATCTCAGGTAGTGTTGCGGCAGCACGATTGGATTCTCAATATTCCAAAATCGCACCTGGTTCCGACGACGTGTCTTCTGTTCCTAGGGATGATCCTGGACACAGTCCAGAAAAAGGTGTTTCTCCCGGAGGAGAAAGCCAGGGAGTTATCCGAGCTAGTCAGGAACCTCCTAAAACCGAGCCAAGTCTCAGTGCATCAATGCACAAGGGTTCTGGGTAAAATGGTGGCTTCCTACGAAGCAATCCCATTCGGCAGATTCCACGCAAGAACTTTCCAGTGGGACCTGCTGGACAAATGGTCCGGATCGCATCTTCAGATGCATCAGCGGATAACCCTGTCACCAAGGACAAGGGTGTCCCTCCTGTGGTGGTTGCAGAGTGCTCATCTTCTAGAGGGCCGCAGATTAGGCATTCAGGACTGGGTCCTGGTGACCATGGATGCCAGCCTGCGAGGCTGGGGAGCAGTCACACAGGGAAGGAATATCCAGGGCTTATGGTCAAGCCTGGAGACATCACTTCACATAAATATCCTGAAGCAAAGGGACATTTACAATGCTCTAAGCTAAGCAAGACCTCTGCTTCAAGGTCAGCCGGTGTTGATCCAGTCGGACAACATCACGGCAGTCACCCACGTAAACAGACAGGGTGGCACAAGAAGCAGGAGGGCAATGGCAGAAGCTGCAAGGATTCTTCGCTGGGCGGAAAATCATGTGATAGCACTGTCAGCAGTATTCATTCCGGGAGTGGACAACTGGGAAGCAGACTTCCTCAGCACGACCTCCGCCCGGGAGAGTGGGGACTTCACCCAGAAGTCTTCCACATGATTAAAAACTCGACAGGTATTGCGCCAGGTCCAGGGACCCTCAGGCAATAAGCTGTAGACGCTCTGGTAACACCGTGGGTGTACCAGTCAGGGTATGTGTTCCCTCCTCTGCCTCTCATACCCAAGGTACTGAGATTGATAAGATGGAGAGGAGTAAGCACTATATTCGTGGTTCCGGATTGGCCAAGAAGGACTTGGTAACCGGAACTTCAAGAGATGCTCACGGAGGATCCGTGGCCTCTACCTCTAAGAAGGGACCTGCTCCAGCAAGGACCCTGTCTGTTCCAAGACTTGCTGCGTTTGACGGCATGGCGGTTGAACGCCGGATCCTGAAGGAAAAAAGGCATTCCGGATGAAGTCATCCCTATCCTGATCAAAGCCAGGAAGGATGTAACCGCAAAAACATTATCACCGCAATTGGCGAAAATATGTTGCGTGGTGCGAGGCCAGTAAGGCCCGACGGAGGAAATTCAACTGGGTCGATTCCTACATTTCCTGCAAACAGGAGTGTCTATGGGCCTGAAATTGGGGTCCATTAAGGTTCAAATTTCGGCCCTGTCAATTTTCTTCCAAAAAGAACTAGCTTCAGTCCCTGAAGTTCAGACGTTTGTAAAAGGGGTACTGCATATACAGCCTCCTTTTGTGTCTCCAGTGGCACTTGGGATCTCAATGTAGTTTTGGGTTCCAAAAGTCACATTGGTTTGAACCACTTAAATCTGTGGAGTTAAAATATCTCACATGGAAAGTGGTCATGCTGTTGGCCCTGGCCTGGGCCAGGCGCGTGTCAGAATTGGCGGCTTTATCCTGAAAAAGCCCTTATCTGATTTTCCATTCGGACAGGGCGTTGTCAGTGCCCTGAAAATATATGTTTCCAGGACGGCTGGAGTCAGGAAATCTGACTCGCTGTTTTTCCTGTGTGCACCCAACAAGCTGGGTGCTCCTGCTTCTAAGCAGACTATTGCTCGTTGGATTTGTAGTACAATTCAGCTTGCACTTTCTGTGGCAGGCCTGCCATAGCCAAAAATCTGTAAATGCCCACTCCACAAGGAAGGTGGGCTCATCTTGGGCGGCTGCCCGAGGGGTCTCGGCTTTACAACTTTGCCGAGCAGCTACTTGGTCAGGAGCAAATACGTTTGTAAAATTCTACAAAATTGATATCCTGGCTGAGGAGGACCTGGAGTTCTCTCATTTGGTGCTGCAGAGTCATCCGCACTCTCCCGCCCGTTTGGGAGCTTTGGTATAATCCCCATGGTCCTTACGGAGTCCCCAGCATCCACTTAGGACGTTAGAGAAAATAAGAATTTACTTACCGATAATTCTATTTCTCATAGTCCGTAGTGGATGCTGGGCGCCCATCCCAAGTGCGGATTGTCTGCAATACTTGTACATAGTTATTGTTACAAAAATCGGGTTATTATTGTTGTGAGCCATCTTTCAGAGGCTCCTCTGTTATCATGCTGTTAACTGGGTTCAGATCACAGGTTATACGGTGTGATTGGTGTGGCTGGTATGAGTCTTACCCGGGATTCAAAATCCTTCCTTATTGTGTACGCTCGTCCGGGCACAGTATCCTAACTGAGGCTTGGAGGAGGGTCATAGGGGGAGGAGCCAGTGCACACCAGATAGTCCTAAAGCTTTCTTTAGATGTGCCCAGTCTCCTGCGGAGCCGCTATTCCCCATGGTCCTTACGGAGTCCCCAGCATCCACTACGGACTATGAGAAATAGAATTATCGGTAAGTAAATTCTTATTTTTAGTCGTTTATGGTACCCAAAAGAGAAGTTGGCAAGTACCACAACCAACCATTACTATGTGGGTAACCTCTGTAGTTCATCAGGCTTAAATTGGGGCAGGTAACAGCACAACCTGCCAGATAAGTGAGAGATTGCTGGATGTTGCGGCATGGATCCTTAACTGCGCAGTTTCATTAGGAGGCCATGTGTCACTCCTTAAGCATGTTCACAAAGATTTACAGATTCATAATTTTTATGGCCAGTGGTGGCCATTTTGTTGGGAAGTGCTGATCATTGTAGCTTCTGAAGTTACCTTTCCTTAAGGACAGCATTGGGGTTACCCCAGTATTTCCAGTGTCCCCATTTGGATGAAAACAGAAAATAGGATTTGTGTGACACTAAAGGGTAAATTTACTAAAATGGGAGTTCTATTTAAGATGGGATGTTGCCCATAACAACCAATCAGATACCAGGTATTATCTTCTAGAAGGTGCTAGATAAATGTGAAGTAGAATCTGATTGATTGGTTGCTATGGGCAACGTCCCATCTTAAATAGAACTCCCATTTTCGTAAATTTACCCCTAAACATATTTGAGTTCTTGTTCTTTCCTGCCCTCCATGTTAAGGTTTTTATTTCCTGCTGCTGTTGGTTGGAGAACCTTGTTTCGTTCCGTCATTTGATTCCTCCTGATCTGTACATGGGGCTTTGATAAAATAAAACTCAAGTTTCTGGCAGGCTATAGGGGTATAGTAGGGCAGGAGCTTGAGCTTTTGTTGGCAAATGTGATTTGTCATGTTCTAGTGCAGGCATGGCCAACCTGTGACTCTCCAGCTGTTGTGAAACTACACATCCCAGCATGCCCTGCCACAGGTTTAGCATTCCCTGATAGCAAAACTGTGGCAGGGCATGCTGGGACTTGTAGTTTTACAACATCTGGAGAGCTGCAGATTGTCCAGGCCTACTTTAGTGCAACCACTATAAGCCATTGCTTCCAATGGTCTCAGAGAACAGGGAAATAAGTCCTATTTTTACTGCCAAAAAAGTATTTGGTGTTTTTGGCTGTGCATCACTTATCATTTGTTCATTGAACTACAGCATTGTACTTGCTTTCTCAAACAGGTCATAATGAATTTTATGCAGCTAGACAAATTACTGTTGTGTTTCATTGCTTTAAATGAAATGTAGTTACTAAAGGGCAATGTTACAGTATTAGACTTTCTTACTGGCATTGCTTCTTCACGGATGTATAATTAAGCTGAATGATTCCATAAGGAGAAATAACCACCAAAAATAAAAAGCATCACTCTTTTCTCACACATCATAAGTATCTTTTTTGCTTTAGCTGCCCTTCAGTGTTTCGTGTTGTTAATTTTGACTTCTAGAAGTGAATGTGTCCTCTTCCTTTTCCAAAGCTTATTCAAGTAGTGTCCTTTTTCACGTCTGTGATATTTCTTCCTGTGTGTCAGTGAGCGTAATTTGAGAATACCCATAAATCCTGTAGTGATGGTTGATTACTGTACTAATAAAACAAATATTAATTTAAGAGAAAGTTGACCTTTAAAGTGTTCTGCAAGTATCTTTCTGCTGTGTTTTAGTTGAGTTTTCAGTTTCTTTTTATGATAATTAAAATGCCATTTTAATGTAAACTGTATTAACAGTAAAACAAATTGTTGTTATGTCATTAATCAATGGAAAGTACCTGGCAGATCACTTAGGTCTATGCTTTAGCTCCACAGCAAGTTGCTGGAGACAGAGCGCCAGCTAGGGGAAGCTCATGGCAGGCTGAAAGAGCAGAGACAGCTGTCTGCGGAGAAACTGATGGACAAGGAGCAGCAGGTGGCGGATTTGCAGCTGAAGCTCTCACGTGCTGAGGAGCAGGTCTGGATGTTTGCTCTGCATTTATATTTCTAGCTACTGCCTGTCACCTTCTGTAAAGTGTTTAACATTCTAGGTCAACATATATTGCTGTATGTGTCTATAACTACCACATAATTATATTATACAGATTTATAAATTCTGCTACATCGTTTCTCATTAAAATGCAAAGTTACATAGGTAGGAAGTTTTAAACCGATAAAACAAAACATAGGTCAACCTTTTTTATAAATTCTAAAAATAAGTGATTCTGGAAATAACCCTTCTGATAGCGTATCTAAGGGCCTGTTCTCTCCCACTTTCTATGTGGTTTCCATGTAAAACCATAAAGGAATGCGCATACTCACACCCACCTGTGTCACTCTTCCCATAATGTTGGGGTTAGTGGGTGCTGAAGCTATTAGCACAGGGTGCATGGTCCTCTCCTTTTTCCCTGGTAATGTCACTATAGCCTTTAAGGCAGTGATTTTCAACAGTTTTCAACTCACGGCACATCGACAAGACTTTAAAATTGCCAAGGCACACCATCAGTGCCCCACGGGATAAAAACCCCGTACACACACATTGACCCCCACAGCAATTAAACAAACACACTGGCCCCCACAGAAGTGCAAACACATTGGCCCCCACAGTAATAAAACTAATTTATAATAATGCCACACACTGTCCCCCAGAGTAATTCAACCACACACTGCCTCCCCAACTAATTTCACCTCCAACTTAACCTGGTCACTATTTACTCCTTATTTCTCTGACGTCCTAGTGGATGCTGGGACTTCCGTAAGGACCATGGGGAATAGCGGCTCCGCAGGAGACTGGGCACAAAAGTAAAAGCTTTAGACTAGCTGGTGTGCACTGGCTCCTCCCCCTATGACCCTCCTCCAAGCCTCAGTTAGATTTTTGTGCCCGAACGAGAAGGGTGCATGCTAGGTGGCTCTCCTGAGCTGCTTAGAAGTAAAAGTTTAAATAGGTTTTTTATTTTCAGTGAGTCCTGCTGGCAACAGGCTCACTGCATCGTGGGACTAAGGGGAGAAGAAGCGAACTCACCTGCGTGCAGAGTGGATTGGGCTTCTTGGCTACTGGACATTAGCTCCAGAGGGACGATCACAGGTTCAGCCTGGATGGGTCCCGGAGCCGCGCCGCCGGCCCCCTTACAGAGCCAGAAGAGCGAAGAGGTCCGGAGAAATCGGCGGCAGAAGACGTTCCTGTCTTCAAATAAGGTAGCGCACAGCACTGCAGCTGTGCGCCATTGCTCTCGGCACACTTCACACTCCGGTCACTGAGGGTGCAGGGCGCTGGGGGGGAGCGCCCTGAGACGCAATAAAACACTGTAAAAACCTTATATGGCTAAAGAAATGCATCACATATAGCTCCTGGGCTATATGGATGCATTTAACCCCTGCCAGTTTTCCTGAAAAAAGCGGGAGAAAAGGCCGCCGTGAAGGGGGCGGAGCCTTTCTCCTCAGCACACAATCGCCATTTTCTTTCACAGCTCCGCTGGAAGGACGGCTCCCTGACTCTCCCCTGCAGTCCTGCACTACAGAAACAGGGTAAAACAGAGAGGGGGGGCACTATTGGCAGCTAATATATAAATACAGCAGCTATAACAGGGAGTAACACTTATATAAGGTTATCCCTGTATATATATAGCGCTCTGGTGTGTGCTGGCAAACTCTCCCTCTGTCTCCCCAAAGGGCTAGTGGGGTCCTGTCCTCTATCAGAGCATTCCCTGTGTGTGTGCTGGGTGTCGGTACGATTGTGTCGACATGTATGAGGAGGAAAATGATGTGGAAGCAGAGCAATTGCCTGTGTTAGTGATGTCACCCCCTAGGGAGTCGACACCTGACTGGATGGTCGTATTTAAAGAATTACGTGACAATGTCAGCACTTTGCAAAAAACTGTTGACGACATGAGACAGCCGGCAAATCAGTTAGTGCCTGTTCAGGCGTCTCAGACACCGTCAGGGGCGCTAAAACGCCCGTTACCTCAGATGGTCGACACAGACCCAGACACGGATACTGAATCCAGTGTCGACGGTGAGGAGACAAACGTAATGTCCAGTAGGGCCACACGTTACATGATCACGGCAATGAAGGAGGCATTGAACATTTCTGACACTACAAGTACCACAAAAAAGGGTATTATGTGGGGTGTGAAAAAACTACCAGTAGTTTTTCCTGAATCAGAGGAATTAAATGAGGTGTGTGATAAAGCGTGGGTTTCCCCCGATAAAAAACTGCTGATTTCTAACAAATTATTGGCACTATACCCTTTCCCGCCAGAGGTTAGGGCACGTTGGGAAACACTCCCTAGGGTAGATAAGGCGCTCACACGCTTATCAAAACAAGTGGCGTTACCGTCTCCTGATACGGCCGCCCTCAAGGAACCAGCTGATAGAAGGCTGGAAAATATCCTAAAAGGTATATACACACATACTGGTGTTATACTGCGACCAGCAATCGCCTCAGCCTGGATGTGCAGTGCTGGAGTGGCTTGGTCGGATTCCCTGACTGAAAATATTGATACCCTGGATAGGGACAGTATTTTATTAACTATAGAGCATTTAAAGGATGCTTTACTATATATGCGAGATGCACAGAGGGATATTTGCACCCTGGCATCAAGAGTGAGTGCGATGTCCATTTCTACCAGAAGGGCGTTATGGACGCGACAGTGGTCAGGTGATGCAGATTCCAAACGACATATGGAAGTATTGCCGTATAAAGGGGAGGAGTTATTTGGGGTCGGTCTATCAGACCTGGTGGCCACGGCAACGGCTGGAAAGTCCACCTTTTTACCCCAGGTCACCTCTCAGCAGAAAAAGACACCGTCTTTTCAAACTCAGTCCTTTCGTTCCTATAAGAACAAGCGGGCAAAAGGCCACTCATTTCTGCCCCGGGGCAGAGGAAGGGGAAAAAGACTGCACCAGGCAGCCTCTTCCCAGGAGCAGAAGCCCTCCCCCGCTTCTGCCAAGTCTTCAGCATGACGCTGGGGCTTTACAAGCGGACTCAGGCACGGTGGGGGCCCGTCTCAAAAATTTCAACGCGCAGTGGGCTCACTCGCAAGTGGACCCCTGGATCCTGCAGGTAGTATCACAGGGGTACAAATTGGAATTCGAGATGTCTCCCCCTCGCCGATTCCTGAAGTCTGCTCTTCCAACGTCTCCCTCCGACAGGGAGGCAGTATTGGAAGCTATTCACAAGCTGTATTCCCAGCAGGTGATAATCAAGGTACCCCTCCTACAACAGGGAAAGGGGTATTATTCCACGCTGTTTGTGGTACCGAAGCCGGACGGCTCGGTGAGACCAATTTTAAATCTAAAATCCTTGAACACTTACATAAAAAGGTTCAAATTCAAGATGGAATCACTCAGAGCAGTGATAGCGAACCTGGAAGAAGGGGACTATATGGTATCTCTGGACATCAAAGATGCTTATCTCCATGTCCCAATCTTCCCTTCTCACCAGGGGTACCTCAGGTTTGTGGTTCAAAACTGTCATTATCAGTTTCAGACGCTGCCGTTTGGATTGTCCACGGCACCCCGGGTCTTTACCAAGGTAATGGCCGAAATGATGATTCTTCTTCGAAGAAAAGGCGTCTTAATTATCCCTTACTTGGACGATCTCCTGATAAGGGCAAGATCCAGGAAACAGTTAGAGTTCGGAGTAGCACTGTCTCAGGTAGTGCTACGTCAGCACGGGTGGATTCTAAATATCCCAAAATCACAGCTGATTCCAACAACACGTCTACTGTTCCTGGGGATGATTCTGGACACAGTCCAGAAAAAGGTGTTTCTCCCGGAGGAGAAGGCCAGGGAGTTATCCGAGCTAGTCAGGAACCTCCTAAAACCAGGCCAAGTGTCAGTGCATCAATGCACGAGAGTCCTGGGAAAAATGGTGGCTTCTTACGAAGCAATTCCATTCGGAAGATTCCATGCAAGAACCTTTCAGTGGGATCTGCTGGACAAATGGTCCGGATCGCATCTTCAGATGCATCAGCGGATAACCCTATCTCCAAGGACAAGGGTGTCTCTCCTGTGGTGGTTACAGAGTGCTCATCTTCTAGAGGGCCGCAGATTCGGCATTCAGGATTGGATGCTGGTGACCACGGATGCCAGTCTGAGAGGCTGGGGAGCAGTCACACAGGGAAGAAATTTCCAGGGCTTGTGGTCAAGCATGGAAACGTCTCTTCACATAAATATTCTGGAACTAAGGGCCATTTACAATGCCCTAAGTCAAGCAAGGCCTCTGCTTCAGGGTCAGTCGGTATTGATCCAATCGGACAACATCACGGCAGTCGCTCACGTCAACAGACAGGGCGGCACAAGAAGCAGGAGGGCAATGGCAGAAGCTGCAAGGATTCTCTGCTGGGCGGAAAATCATGTGGTGGCACTGTCAGCAGTGTTCATAAGAAGGAGAGGAGTAAGAACTATACTCGTGGCTCCGGATTGGCCAAGAAGAACTTGGTACCCGGAACTGCAAGAGATGCTCACGGAGGACCCGTGGCCTCTACCTCTAAGAAAGGACCTGCTCCAGCAGGGACCTTGTCTGTTCCAAGACTTACCGCGGCTGCGTTTGACGGCATGGCGGTTGAACGCCGGATCCTGATGGAAAAAGGCATTCCAGATGAAGTCATCCCTACCCTGATCAAAGCCAGGAAGGATGTAACCGCGAAACATTATCACCGCATTTGGCGAAAATATGTTGCGTGGTGTGAGGCCAAGAAGGCCCCCACAGAGGAATTTCAACTGGGTCGTTTCCTGCATTTCCTGCAAGCAGGACTGTCTATGGGCCTAAAATTAGGATCAATTAAGGTTCAGATTTCGGCCCTGTCGATCTTCTTCCAGAAAGAACTGGCTTCAGTGCCTGAAGTTCAGACGTTTGTCAAGGGGGTACTGCATATACAGCCTCCTTTTGTGCCACCAGTGGCACCTTGGGATCTCAATGTAGTTTTAGGGTTCCTAAAATCACATTGGTTTGAACCACTCACCACTGTGGAATTAAGATATCTCACATGGAAGGTGGTCATGCTGTTAGCTCTGGCGTCAGCCAGGCGTGTCTCAAAATTGGCGGCTTTGTCATATAAAAGCCCTTACCTAATTTTTCATTCAGACAGGGCAGAATTGAGGACTCGTCCTCAATTTCTCCCTAAGGTGGTTTCAGCGTTTCACATGAACCAACCTATTGTGGTGCCTGCGGCTACTAGGGACTTGGAGGACTCCAAGTTGTTGGACGTAGTCAGGGCCCTGAAAATATATGTTTCCAGGACGGCTGGAGTCAGAAAATCTGACTCGCTGTTTATCCTGTATGCACCCAACAAGCTGGGTGCTCCTGCTTCTAAGCAGACGATTGCTCGTTGGATTTGTAGTACAATTCAGCTTGCACATTCTGTGGCAGGACTGCCACAGCCAAAATCTGTTAAAGCCCATTCCACAAGGAAAGAGGGCTCATCTTGGGCGGCTGCCCGAGGGGTCTCGGCTTTACAACTTTGCCGAGCAGCTACTTGGTCAGGGGCAAACACGTTTGCAAAATTTTACAAATTCGATACCCTGGCTGAGGAGGACCTGGAGTTCTCTCATTCGGTGCTGCAGAGTCATCCGCACTCTCCCGCCCGTTTGGGAGCTTTGGTATAATCCCCATGGTCCTTACGGAAGTCCCAGCATCCACTAGGACGTCAGAGAAAATAAGAATTTACTTACCGATAATTCTATTTCTCGTAGTCCGTAGTGGATGCTGGGCGCCCATCCCAAGTGCGGATTGTCTGCAATACTTGTATATAGTTATTGTTACAAAAAAATCGGGTTGTTTATTGTTGTGAGCCATCTTTTCAGAGGCTCCTACGTTTATCATACTGTTAACTGGGTTCAGATCACAGGTTGTACGGTGTGATTGGTGTGGCTGGTATGAGTCTTACCCGGGATTCAAAATCCTTCCTTATTATGTACGCTCGTCCGGGCGCAGTATCCTAACTGAGGCTTGGAGGAGGGTCATAGGGGGAGGAGCCAGTGCACACCAGCTAGTCTAAAGCTTTTACTTTTGTGCCCAGTCTCCTGCGGAGCCGCTATTCCCCATGGTCCTTACGGAAGTCCCAGCATCCACTACGGACTACGAGAAATAGAATTATCGGTAAGTAAATTCTTATTTTATAACTGTATAATGCAGGAGTCATCAGGACCACGTCTAAAATTCCCCACCAGCAGAACAAATTGCCACTTCATATATGCACAACTCCATATTGCATAAACATTGTCCCCCACAGTAAAGTCACACTGCCCCCTCAATAGAAATTCCACTCACTGCACCCCCCCAGTAATTCCACACACTGCCCCCCCATAGTAATTCCACGCAATGTCTGCCCCCACCCCACAGTAATTCCACACATACATCATTAAAAAAATATATATAAATAACCTGTAGCTGTTAAATCTTTCCCAGTGGTGGGAGAAGTGAGGAGCACTGAGGGGATGGACCAGGCAGCGGCAGTGGCAGCAGCGCGGAGGAGCAGCAGCAGCACAGAGCAGCAGTGGGTGTGCTGGGGTGGGCACTCCAGGCCAGAATGTGATGTATCATGCGTGACCTATGACTCACCATAGGTCATGGGTGGCTCGCTGAAGTGCACAGCACTCCCGAGCCGGCTACTAATTGCGGTGGCAGCCATGCTGGCATCTCTGGCGGGCGGCGCAGGTCTCTCTGGTGGGCGGCAGTGGCATCTTTGGTGGGCGGCAGCGGCATCTCTGGCAGACGGCGGCACACCTAGTGTGCTGCAGCACAGCAGTTGAAAAACACTGCTTTAAGGGTTGACCTTTCCTTTATGGTGTGTCCTGAGACAAACGAGAAAAGTCCTAGGGTATGCATTGGAATAAAGATTTTGTTTCACTATTAAATATAATGTGCTGGTCTATTGGAATATCATTTTAGATTTACCCAGACGTGTTTTATCCTGTCAGCCCCCCAACTTTACATATGTAAGTGGTGAGGAACCGTCGTATATAGCTGAGGGCTCTGAGATCTTTTTATATTTTCTGCTTGTTTGTAAACATTTTTGTAGCCATGTCTGGACAGCTGTTATCCCATTTGCATATTGTATAATTTAGTCGCCAACACTTCAGCCATGATTGATGATCAACATCAGGCCATTTATTTTATTGCTCATAGAGTAAATGAGTTTCAGTAGGTTTGTTAGATTTTTTTTTTTAATCTGTAGCTGAAAGAGAGAACCTCTACAACAACTGACCTACAGCATCAGCTGGAGAAGATAAGACAGCAGCACCAGGAGCAGCAAACACTTCAGCAGACCACTACATCTAAACTGAGAGAAGCGCAGGTAACATTTATTACTGAATTATCTAAAGCTATAAGTCATGTAAATGGGTACAAAGAGACCGTGTGCTAGGCGGATTACAGGAACACGAAGACAAAAATCTAAATCAAGACATGAGTAGGGATCATCCATGTTTGGTTTGGAACAGTCTGAAATTTATGGAAATATTTCAGGAGTTTAATAAACTGGCTACATGTGCAGAGCCCAGGAGCAAAGTGACAGATTTTGCATCAAATTTGGCCATTTGCGTGAGTAGCTGAATTGAATGAGATTAGGATGCCCCATATAGCGCACTTGAAAGGCTACCTCACACACTGACCATTCACAGTTCAACAACATTTATCAGCATGCCAGATTAGATTGATAATGAACAGAAAACAGTTGTTATTGGAAGTGCAGACTTTCTGACAGGTGATTCACCAGTATCCTCTCATAGTCGCTATAATCTGATCCGTCATTTGGATCGGATTATGGATTTAACAGATTTACAAAACTTTGATTTGGTTGAGTTGAAGTTCTGGTTGATAACAAATAGATCTAAGGAGCCACCGTGGCGCCAACTCAAATCAATAGTAGCAGCAACCCCCTTAAGACCAGTGGTATTCCCTTTACCAAAGTGTATCTAGAACATGCAAAAGAAGGTCCAATAGGGTGCGCTAAAATGAGTAAAAATAGATACAATATACTTCCCTTTAATACTTCACATTCATTTGCGGATGAATTTCAAATAAATACCATATAAAAAAGAAAATATGGATAGTATATAGTGTAGTATATTTATAGGGACATTTAATATGACAAAAGCTTCAGTAGTCAGCATAGAAAACATATAAGACAAAATGGTGTTCCTTCATAAAAATAACCCATGCAGTGCGTAATGGTTAAGATAGAGGATTACCAGATGTCCGCGTAATATGGGCCTTAAGATGTATGTGTAGGATGACTGGCTCCGGAACCCGTCTCCTCAGTCCACGTAACGCTTCCGTCTGGTCAGCCTAATACCGTCCGGATTTGGGATACACTCCAATCTCCTGCTGCAATGCGTTTCGGGACAATTCACGTGGGGTGATGGTGGCTTACAGGTAGCTGGCACTTTAAATAATCTAAGAAGTGAAACAGGCTCCTCCCCCTCTATCCCCCATCAACCCTCAGTTTCGAATTTGTGCCGAGGGAGCTGGTCACTGCTGACTGAGCTCCTGCTCAGTGACTTATACTTTTACTTTAATTTTATTTCAACATTCTTATAGGGAATTAGTTCCCTTTTGCCTCAGGAACCCTTCGCCACTTATGAGAGAAGTGGGGTCCGGGTAACACACCAGCAGTGTTTAGAAGCAATAGGAACAGCACTTATCAGAGAAGCCCTGTCCCTCCTGAATAAGCCGCATCCTGGGGCATCTGTATTGGTGAGTTAGCTCCTTTTGGGAGCACAGCGGCACCCGCGTCCTGCGCAGCGGCGCCACCTTCCTTCTCTACATGTGTATCCCCTTCTACACTGCCGTGCTGACAGTACACAGCGCGGCAATGCGGGGTGAATTAGGCGGCCGGCGAGCATTTCTCCCGCTATGTATCCGAGAGTGCTGGAAGGTTCACCTGAACTGCCGCGCTGATAGTTCTCAACGTGGCAGCATGAAGGGGAAAAAGAATAGTGTGTTCTTGTGAGCGGCCGCGTCCAGCAGCGTCAGCGCCCGCCCCTCCTCTTGGTCCTGTGCTGCCGCGCTGACAAAGATAACACAGCGGTTTTGGACAGTGCTGCAGCATAATTCGAATCCCAGCTGCAGCCACTGATGCTTGCCCAAACATGGGAATGGATTTATGGCATAACAGGGACACAAATAATTTACTAATTCTTGAGGCACACTCAAAATTGCACTTGGGGACCTGGTGAATGGGTGCCTCTGCATATGAGGGGTGGCGGAGTTGGCGGGTTTTTAACCTGTCAATCAAAAGCGCCTTGCTCTGCTCAGTCAATGGTAACATTGGGGCTAATTCAGACCTGATCATGGATGTACTAAATTTAGCACATCTACGATCTGTCACACCGACATGCGGGGGGGGGACACCCAGCACAGGGCTAGCCCGCCCCGTGTGTCAGTCCCTGCCCCGTCACACAAGTACAAAAGCATCGCACAGTGGCGATGCTTTTGTACTTTAGGAGTAGCTCCCAGCCAATGCAGCTCCTGCGTGCTGGCAGGGAGCTACTCGTCGCTGCACGTGCCGCAGCAGCTGCGTGTGACATCACGATCCCCCAACGGTCCCAACACGCCTTCGTTGCCCGGACCACGTCCCCTAAATGGCGACTAAATGCCGCCGCCCTGCCTTCTCCCGCTCAGCGACTGCCTTTGCCTGTCAATCGGGCAGAGGCGATCGCAGGGCTACGACAGCCGTCGGCTGTCTACCATGCGCCGGCGAACTGCGGCGCTGGCGCATGTGCAGTTCTGACCTGATCCACTGTTCAGGTCTGAATCAGCCCCATTGTTTCTTCTCTCCTCAGGAATCTGCACTGTAAGCAGAGACAGGTGCATATTACTACAGACTGACAGAAACCGAGGAGCCTGCACAAAATACAGGCTGGTGGCTGAGGGGATTTAGAATAGGGGATTCATTACAATATTATACCTCCCTCTATCCTTCTGATATTCCGCTCTCTTTTTCTCTCTGTATATATTATTGAGAGTGTTTGTATCAATTGTCTGTGTCTCCACCGTGTCCGTCACAATAGCAGGCAAGGGACCAGCGAGTAAGGTGTCACAAAAATTGTTCATCTGTGCAAAGTGTAAAAAAAAATCCCACACAGACGATTCCTCCCTATGTAAGGCATCTGCTTCGGAGGTTACTTTAGTTGATCTGTCCCAGGACGCAGATTTTCCCCCGTGGGCGGTAGCGCTCACAGGAACCATCTCACAATTACATACTGAGGTGGCTTCCTTACATAAGACTCATGAGACGGTTAGGGCTATGCCTCAAAATGAGGTACCCTCCATTGCTATGGAACCACTCTGGGTGGCAGGGCTAGCCAAGTCGGTAGAAGGTCTCCCAAAAAGCTTGGACACGTCCAGTAAACAACCGCATATGGTGGCTAAGACTAAAACGCCCAATACCAGTAATTCTTCAGTCCGATGAATCCGGGGAAGAGCTTCTCTCTCAGGACAAAGCCGAAGAGGACGATGGTGAGTTGGGCGAAATAACTGAAGCGGACAGCGAAGTTACGGTGGAACCTTCTCAAGGGGTTGAACCTCTTATTTTGACTATAAGACAAGTTTTGAACATTTCTGAGACAACGACACCGGATTCACCAGATACTGCATTATTTGGTTGAAAATAGCGTTCAACGGTCACTTATCCCTTTTCAAAGAAACTTGATGATCAGCTGACTGAGGCATGGAAAAATCCGGATAAGCGGTTTCAGATGCCCAAAAGATTCCTCAGTATTTATTAGTTTCCTTCGGCTATGATGGATAAATGGGAGAAGTCACCTTGAGTGGACTCCTCTCTATCCAGATTGTCCAAGAAGACAGCATTACTGGATCCAGGAGCAACTTCATTGAAAAACCCGTCTGACCGGAAGCTGGACACCATGTTGAAGTCTATCTATTCAGCCGCAGGTGTCTCACTTAGACCAACCTTGGTAAGTTCCTGGGTGAACAAGGCAGTGGAGCATTGGGCCACTAAATTGATAAAGGATTTACAAGAGGGAGTTCTATTAGAAGAAGTAGTGATCTTAGCGGAACATATTAAGGAATCGGCTATATATCTAGGAGAAGCGGCAAGAGATATCGTGAAGTAAATTCAAGGATCTCGGCAGCAACTATTGCAGCCAGAAGAGTTCTTTGTGGACACTGAGTCAAAGAGAGTGGTGTAAGTGCTTCCGTTTACAGCTGACATTGTTTTTGGAAAAGAACTACACTCGTTAATTTCTCAGGCTATGGGTTGGTAAATCTACCTTCTTGCCAACCCTTGCGCCACCGCCTAAGCGCTCTTATACTGGAACCTCCTTTCGGTCCTTTTCGTTCCACTCAACCTTTTAGAGGATGCGGTAGAAATACACCCTTGTGAGGTAAATGTTGCGGCAAGCAACCAGTTGTTGCTCGCCGTCAGGACCCAAAGCCTGCAAAAACTACCGTGGCATTATGGTCTCCCTTCCCACTGGGGCCCAAGTATGGTCGGAGCGCGGTTTTGAAACTTTCAGGATGCCTGATTCAAGATATCAGACAATGCGTGGATTTGCAATATCATCTCCCCAGGGTACAAGTTAGATTTTGAAGCTTTGCCGCCAAAGAAATATTTTACGACAAGTCTTCCAATTCTTCTGTACAAACGTTTGGCCCTTCAAGGTGCAATACAGTCCTTGGTGGAATCGGCTGTGTTAATGCTGGTACCACTGCTTTAACGAAAGAAGGGTTACTATTCAAATCTTATCATAGTACCAAAACCAGGCGGTACTGTACGACCAATTCTGAATCTGAAATCATTAAATCAGTTTCTGTCTTATTACCGATTTCAAGATGGAGTCACTCAATTCAGTGATTTCGAGCCTGGAACCCAAGGAATTCATGATATCTCTAGACATCAAGGAAGCATATCTCCACATTCCGATCTGGGAACCTCACCAAGCGTTTCTCAGGTTCGCGATTCAACAGAATCATTTCAGTTCAGATCCTTACCATTCAGTCTGTCCACAGCACCCAGGGTGTTTACCGAGGTCATGTCGGTGATGATTGCTCACATCAGATCATTGGGTGTCACAATAATACCATACCTAGATGACCTCGTCCTCAAAGCTCCATCCGATCTTTTTCTCCAGTAGCATGCTCTATTAACATACAATAGGGTAAATTTACTAAGATGGGAGTTCTATTTAAGATGGGATGTTACCCATAGCAACCAATCAGATTCCAGGTATTATCTTCTAGAAGGTGCTAGATAAATGAGAAGTAGAATCTGATTGGTTGCTATGGGTAACATCCCATCTTAAATAGAACTCCCATCTTAGTAAATTTCGGCCAATGTGTTAGTGGAACACGGATGGATAATCAATTTTTGAAAATCCTACCTTCAGCCGTCATAGCATATCCAGTTTCTCGGTGTGATCCTGGACACCAAAGTACAGAAAGTTTTTCTACTCCAAGATAAAGCTCTGAGTATACAGAGGCTGGTCCAAGCTGTTCTCAAGCCACGACTGGTATCAGTCCATTTATGCATTTGTTTGCTTAGGAAAATGGTAGCGGCTTTCGAAACTCTGGAGTTCGGCCGTTTTCATTCCCATCCTTTCCAGCTGGATCTGTTACATCAATGGTCGGGGTCGCATCTACACCTTGAACAGTTAGTTCAGCTAAATCAAGAGACACGACTTTCGCTTCTTTGTTGGCTCCAGCTGCACAATCTCACTGCGGGCAGACTGTTCGGGGTATGGGACTGGACGGTCCTCACGACTGATGCCAGCCTCAGAGGTTGGGACGCGGTTGTGTTGGACTCCCATCTTCAGGGCCACTGGTCTCCTCAAGAATCGCTTTTGCCTATAAATGTGTTGAAACTGAGAGCGATCTACAATGCGCTGGTACAAGCCGCCCACATTCTTCGATACAAGGTGGTAAAAGTTCAGTCAGACAATGCGACTGCTGTAAACAAACAAGGCGGAACTCGCAGTCGCCAAGCAATGCGAGAGATGTCACGTATTCTACATGGGCAGAACACAATGCAGTAATTCTTTCAGCGATATTCATTCCAGGAGTGGACAATTGGGAATCAGACTACCTCAGCCACCAGGATCTACATCCAGGAGAATGGGCACTTCACCCAGCAGTGTTCAACGATCTGATACAATGTTGGGGGTGTCCAGACGTGGATCTCAAGGCATCCCGTCTCAATCATCAGCTTCCAAGATACATCTCCAGAACCTGGGATCCTCAAGTGGAAACTGTGGACACCCTGGCTGTGCCTTAGCCGTACGACATAGTTTGTGTTTCCTCCGTTCCCTCTATTGTCTCAAATTCTCAAGCGCATCAAACAGGAGTCAATTACTGTGATCCTGGTGACACCAGATTGGCCTCGGAGGGCTTGGTATTCAGACCTGCGCCTTCTTCTAGCGGATGATCGCTGGTCTCTTCCTCTGCGTCCGGATCTTCTCCAACAAGGGCCCTTCGTGCATCCAGATTTAATACGGCTACGTTTAACTGGATCGCTATTGAGGCAAACATCCTGAAAAGGAAAGGAATTCCGGAATGTGTGATCCCCACAATGTTGCGGGCACGAAAACTGGTTACGGCAGCCCATTACAATCGCATCTGGCGGTCTTATATCTCTTGGTGTGGCTGGAAAGGGTTTCAATCAGATTCTTTTCGTCTCTCACGGTTCTTGCTTTTTCTTCAGGCAGGTTTAGATTCCGGGCTTCGTCTAGGATCCTTGAAAGATCAGATATCTGCCTTATAGGTTTTCTTTCAGAAACGCCTAGCGCTCCTACCGGATGTGTAAGCTTTCCTACAAGGGGTCCTTCGGGTACAATCTCCATTTGTTCCTCCTACAGCTCCTTGGGATTTAAATCTGGTGCTGGATTATTTAATCACCCTGTTTTGAACCCTTGGAAGAAGCAGTTCTTAACTATCTTACTTGGAAGACTGTTTTTCTACTAGCCATAGCTTCAGCCCGGAGGGTTTCTGAATTAAGTGCCTTGTCTTGTAAGCCTCCCTACTTAATTTTTCACCCTGATAGTGCGGAGTTGAGAACACATGCTTCCTTTCTTCTCAAGGTCATGTTGGCTTTTCATATCAATCATCCTATTGTGGTACCATCCTTGCAGGAGGACTCAGGGACACCTTCTCTGGATGTAGTGAAAACATTGAAGATTTACGTGGAATGGACAGCACCATTACGTAAGACTGATGCTTTATGATATTCCGCGTCTTGGATGGCCTGCTACTAAGCAGACAGTGGCCCGCTGGATTCGGTTGACTAATCTTCAAGCCTATCTACACCAATCTAGACGACCTCTGTTATCCATTGCGGCCCACTCTACACACTCAGTTGGGTCTTCCTGGGCCACTAGTAGGGGGCTACCACGTCTCAACTCTGTAGAGCAGCCACTTGGTCCAGTATTCATACATTTTGTAAATTCTACAAGTTTGATACTTTTGCGGCTTCTTCTTCGCGGTTTGGCCGTCTTGTTTTGCAAGTTCCTCAGCGATTTCCCGCCCAGAGGGGAAACTTTAGGACGTCCCCATGGTCTTGAAGTTGTGCCAGTATCCCCTAGTGGCTGAAAGAAAAAGGAGGATTTTGGTACTTACTGATAAATCCCTTTTTTCGGAAGCCATAGGTGACACTTGTCGCCCACCCGTCGCTGTTCTCTTGCCTTCATTGTTATTCTGTTCTGTTTAATTGTTATGTGCTCTCTTTCCTCGTATAGTTCTGTTCTCTTGTTCCCGTCTCCTCTCGGCTAATTCATAACTGAGGGATGATGGGGGATAGAGGGAGAGGAGCCTGTTTCACTAATTAGATTATTTAAAGTGCCAGCTCCCTGTAAGCGATCATCATCACCCCACAGTCTTGAAATTGTGACAGTGTCCCCCATGGCTTCCGAAAAAGGGATTTATAGGGAAGTACCAAAATTCTCCTTTTTAATTTCTTCTCTTCGCCATGATCTTATTTTAATGATGTAATGTGTTCATACTTTTAGTATTTGGTTTAATGTACTGTAATAATTTAACTATAGTTTCCATTTTTGACCAGTAAGTCCTCCATTTTTTATTTCAACATGTGCCTCACTTGTTTTTTTTCTCTCCAGAATGATTTGGAACAGGTATTACGTCAGATTGGGGACAAAGACCAAAAAATTCAAAACCTTGAGGCCTTGCTGGAAAAGAGCAAAAAGAATATCTCTGTACTTGAGAAGGAGAGGGAAGACCTGTGTGCCAAAATTCAAGCAGGAGAAGGAGAAACTGCTGTCCTCAACCAACTACAAGAGAAGAACCACACTCTGCAGGAACAGGTATACGTCTGGAGCACAGATAAATATGGAAACCAATTGCAGAGGTGGTTCCCTTAGGATAACCTATGTTA
Organism: Pseudophryne corroboree; assembly: GCF_028390025.1. Lineage (NCBI taxonomy): Eukaryota > Metazoa > Chordata > Amphibia > Anura > Myobatrachidae > Pseudophryne > Pseudophryne corroboree. The sequence continues at coordinate 535,699,461 of NC_086449.1, forward strand.
AATATAGAATTACCAGTGTTCACCAAACAAACTTTACAATGGGGTTAGTTTCCAAAGCCAGAGCTGTGATTGCCCATTTCTGATGCCTGCATATACACTAATGTCCTAGGTTGTGCATCCAAAGGTACAAACTGAATTTTAGCTTAATATTTGAATTGGTTCCAAACCTGTAGCTACTGTAACTATGTGCATGGACTGATATTTTAGTAAAAAGGTAGGTGATTGGGTAAAACTTGCAAGCATATATCTGTTTTTCAGAGGGATGTAGGTCTTTTTAGACCTGAGAAAATCTAAATTTTCACACATAGGGGTATATGCAATTGCGGTCGAATTCCCGAAAATGTAGAAAAACGGGACATTTTCGCCCCAAAAAAAATTTGACAATGCAATACAGTACTTTTCGCCAAAAAAACGGCCATTCCAAATTCGACTTTTTGAAATTCGACATTTGTCAAATTCGACATTTCTGCAATGGTACAAATGCGGCATTTCGACAAAAGTATATTCAATTGAAGATTGTAAATTCGACAACAGTGCTTTTAGACAGTAAATTCGTCATTTTCAATCCACCACACTTTGCTGGCGGAATCTAATAAAATTTTTTAAAAACATGTTTTTTTTTGTGTTTTTTTTTATTGGTAATAGCATATCTATTTATATTAGAATGGATTAGGTACTTGGTTTGTCTATTTAGGAGGCACAAGTATTATTTATATATTTTTAAAAATATTCTTATTTTTTTTTTTTTTATGGAATGGTGTAAAAATCAGGGGGAAAAAATGCGTGGGGTCCCCCCTCCTAAGCATAACCAGCCTCGGGCTCTTTGAGCCGGTCCTGGTTGCCAAAATACGGGGGGAAAAAATGACAGGGGATCCCCCGTATTTTAACAACTAGCACCAGGCTCTGCGCCTGGTCCTGGTGCAAAAAATACGGGGGACAAAAAGAGTTAGGAGTCCCCTGTATTTTTTGTACCAGCACCGGGCTCCACTAGCTGGACAGATAATGCCACAGCCGGGGGTCACTTTTATACAGCGCCCTGCGGCCGTGGCATTAAATACCCAACTAGTCACCCCTGGCCGGGCTACCCTGGAGGAGTGGGGACCCCTTCAATCAAGGGGTCCTCCCCCCAGCCACCCAAGGGCCAGGGGTAAAGCCTGAGGCTGTCTCCCCCCCCCCCCCCCCCCCCATCCAAGGGCTGTGGATGGGGGGCTGATAGCCATGTGTAAAAATGTAAGAATATTGGATTTTGCAGAAGAACTACAAGTCCCAGCAAGCCTCCCCCGCAAGCCGGTACTTGGAGAACCACAAGTACCAGCATGGGGGTGGGCAACGGGCCCGCTGGTACCTGTAGTTCTACTGCAAAAAAAATACCCAAATAAAAACAGGACACAGACACCGTGAAAGTATAACTTTATTACATACATGCACACCGACACACATACTTACCTATGTTGACACGCCGACTCTGGCCTAGTCTCCAATGTCGACGTCTGGGGTACCTGAAAATAAAATTATACTCACCTGATCCAGTGTCCAGTTCTTTTATTATAATCCACGTACTTGGCAAAACAAAAAAAACGCATTTACCCGAACCAGACGGACTGAAAGGGGTCCCATGTTTACACATGGGACCCCTTTCCCCGAATGCAGAGACCCCCTGTGAGTACTGTCACAGAGGGTCCCTTCAGCTAATCAGGAAGCGCCACTTCGTGGCACTCTCCTGATTGGCTGTATGCGCGTCGGAGCTGTCAGACGCGCATCGCACAGCCCCCTCCATTATCTTCAATGGTGGGAACTTTGCGGTGAGGTCACCCGTGGTCAGCGGCTGACCGCGGGTAACCCCACCGCTGACCGCAAAGTTCCCACCATTGAAACTAATGGAGGGAGCTGTGCGATGCGCTGTCTGCCAGCTCAGACGCGCAAAGCCAATCAGGAGAGTGCCACGAAGTGGCGCTTCCTGATTGGCAGAAGGGACTTTCTGTGACAGGAGTCACGGGGGGTCTCTGCATTCGGGGAAAGGGGTCCCATGTGTAAACATGGGACCCCTTTCAGTCCGTCTGGTTCGGGTAAATGCGTTTTTTTGTTTTGCCAAGTACGTGGATTACAATAAAAGAACTGGACACTGGATCAGGTGAGTATAATTTTATTTTCAGGTACGCCGGACGTCGACATTGGAGACGTGGCCTGAGTCGGTGTGTCAACATAGGTAAGTATGTGTGTCGGCATTAATGTAATAAAGTTATACTTTAACGGTGTCTGTGTCCTGTTTTTATTTAAGAATTTTTTTTGCAGTAGAAGTACAGGTACCAGCGGGCGCGTTAGCCCCCCCCCCCCCCCCCGCACATGCTGGTACTTGTGATTCTCCAAGTACCGTCTTGCGGGGGAGGCTTGCTGGGACTTGTAGTTCTTCTGCAAAAAACAATATTCTTACATTTTCAACAAGGCTATCAGCCCCCCATCCGCAGCCCTTGGATGGGGGGGCACAGCCTCGAGCTTCACCCCTGGCCCTTGGGTGGCTGGGGGGGGGACCCCCTTGATTGAAGGGGTCCCCACTCCTCCAGGGTACCCCGGCCAGGGGTGACTAGTTGGGTATTTAATGCCATGCCGCAGGGCGCTGTATAAAAGTGACCCCCGGCTGTGGCATTATCTGTCCAGCTAGTGGAGCCCGCTGCTTGTACAAAAAATACGAGGGACCCCTACTCTTTTTGTCCCCCGTATTTTTTGCACCAGGACCAGGCGCAGAGCCCGGTGCTGGTTGTTAAAATACGGGGGATCCCCTGTCATTTCCCCCCCCCCCCCGTATTTCTCTGACGTCCTAGTGGATGCTGGGAACTCCGTAAGGACCATGGGGAATAGCGGCTCCGCAGGAGACTGGGCACAAAAGTAAAGCTTTAGGACTACCTGGTGTGCACTGGCTCCTCCCCCTATGACCCTCCTCCAAGCCCCAGTTAGATTTTTGTGCCCGGCCGAGAAGGGTGCACACTAGGGGCTCTCCTGAGCTTCTTAGTGAAAGTTTAGTTTTAGGTTTTTTATTTTCAGTGAGACCTGCTGGCAACAGGCTCACTGCATCGAGGGACTAAGGGGAGAAGAAGCGAACCTGCCTGCTTGCAGCCAGCTTGGGCTTCTTGGCTACTGGACACCATTAGCTCCAGAGGGACCGAACACAGGCCCAGCCTCGGAGTCCGGTCCCAGAGCCGCGCCGCCGGCCCCCTTACAGAGCCAGAAGCAAGAAGAGGTCCGGAAAATCGGCGGCAGAAGACATCAGTCTTCACCAAGGTAGCGCACAGCACTGCAGCTGTGCGCCATTGCTCCTCATACACACCTCACACTGCAGTCACTGAGGGTGCAGGGCGCTGGGGGGGGGGGCGCCCTGAGCAGCAATAAAAACACCTTGGCTGGCAAACATACATCACATATAACCCCCAGGGCTATATGGATGTATTTTAACCCCTGCCAGAATCCATAAAAATGCGGGAGAAAAGTCAGCAAAAAAGGGGCGGAGCCTATCTCCTCAGCACACTGGCGCCATTTTCTCTCACAGCTCCGTTGGAGGGAAGCTCCCTGGCTCTCCCCCGCAGTTACTACACTACAGAAAGGGGTTAAAAAAGAGAGGGGGGCACTAATTAGGCGCAGTATTAATAAAACAGCAGCTATAAGGGGAAAAACACTTCTATAAGGTTATCCCTGTATATATATAGCGCTCTGGTGTGTGCTGGCATACTCTCCCTCTGTCTCCCCAAAGGGCTAGTGGGGTCCTGTCCTCTATCAGAGCATTCCCTGTGTGTGTGCTGTGTGTCGGTACGATTGTGTCGACATGTATGAGGAGGAAAATGGTGTGGAGGCGGAGCAATTGCCTGTAATGGAGATGTCACCCCCTAGGGAGTCGACACCTGAGTGGCTGAGCTTATGGAAGGAATTACGTGACAGTGTCAGCTCTTTACAAAAGATTGATGACATGAGACAGCCGGCTACTCAGCCTGTGCCTGTCCAGGTGTCTCAAAAGCCATCAGGGGCTCTAAAACGCCAGTTACCTCAGATGGCAGATACAGACGCCGACACGGATACTGACTCCAGTGTCGACGATTAAGAGACGAATGTGACTTCCAGTAGGGCCACACGTTACATGATTGAGGCTATGGAAAATGTTTTACATATTTCTGATAATACCAGTACCACTAAAAAGGGTATTATGTTGGGTGAGAAAAAACTGCCTGTAGTTTTTCCTGCATCTGAGGAATTAAATGAAGTGTGTGATGAAGCGTGGGTTTCCCCCGATAAAAACTGTTAATTCCTAAAAAGTTATTAGCATCATACCCCTTCCCGCCAGAGGATAGGGCACGTTGGGAAACACCCCCTAGGGTGGATAAAGCGCTCACACGCTTGTCTAAACAGGTGGCACTACCGTCCCCGGAGACGGCCGCCCTTAAGGAACCTGCTGAAAGAAAGCAGGAAAATATCCTAAAAATGTATATACACTCACACGGGTGTGATACTGCGACCAGCAATCGCCTCAGCCTGGATGTGCAGTGCTGGGGTGGCTTGGTCGGATTCCCTGACTGACAATATTGATACCCTAGATAGGGACAGTATATTACTGACTATAGAGCATTTAAAAGATGCATTTCTATATATGCGTGATGCACAGAGGGATATTTGCCGACTGGCATCAAGAGTAAGTGCGCTGTCCATTTCTGTCAGAAAACAGCCCGTTCCCAGGAACAGAAGCCCTCTCCCGTTTCTGCCAAGTCCTCAGCATGACGCTGGGGCTTTACAAGCGGACTTAGGCACGGTGGGGGCCCGTCTCAAAAATTTCAGCGTGCAGTGGGCTCACTCACAGGTGGACCCCTGGATCCTTCAGGTGGTATCTCAGGGGTACAAATTGGAATTCGAGACGTCTCCCCTTCGCCGTTTCCTAAAGTCTGCTTTACCGACGTCTCCCTCCGACAGGGAGGCGGTATTGGAAGCCATTCACAAGCTGTATTCCCAGCAGTTGATAATCAAGGTACCCCTCCTACAACAGGGAAAGGGGTATTATTCCACGCTGTTTGTGGTACCGAAGCCGGACGGCTCGTTGAGACCTATTTTAAATCTGAAATCCTTGAACACTTACATACAAAGGTTCAAATTCAAGATGGAGTCACTCAGAGCGGTGATTGCGAACCTGGAAGAAGGGGATTATATGGTGTCTCTGGACATCAAGGATGCTTATCTCCATGTCCCAATTTACCCTTCTCACCAAGGGTACCTCAGGTTTGTGGTACAGAACTGTCACTATCAGTTTCAGACGCTGCCGTTTGGTTTGTCCACGGCACCCCGGGTCTTTACCAAAGTAATGGCCGAAATGATGATACTCCTTCGAAGGAAGGGAGTTTTAGTTATCCCTTACTTGGACGATCTCCTGATAAGGGCAAGATCCAGGGAACAGTTGGTAGTCGGGGTAGCACTATCTCAAGTAGTGTTGCGGCAGCACGGTTGGATTCTCAATATTCCAAAATCGCAGCTGATCCCGACGACACGTCTTCTATTCCTAGGGATGATCCTGGACACAGTCCAGAAAAAGGTGTTTCTCCCGGAAGAGAAAGCCAGGGAGTTATCCGAACTAGTCAGAAACCTCCTAAAACCAGGCCAAGTGTCAGTGCATCAGTGCACAAGGGTCCTGGGAAAAATGGTGGCTTCCTACGAAGCAATTCCATTTGGCAGATTCCACGCAAGAACTTTCCAGTGGGACCTGCTGGACAAATGGTCCGGATCGCATCTTCAGATGCATCAGCGGATAACCCTGTCACCAAAGACAAGGGTGTCTCTCCTGTGGTGGTTGCAGAGTGCTCATCTTCTAGAGGGCCGCAGATTCGGCATTCAGGACTGGGTCCTGGTGACCACGGATGCCAGCCTGCGAGGCTGGGGAGCAGTCACACATGGAAGAAATTTCCAGGGCTTGTGGTCAAGCCTGGAGACATCACTTCACATAAATATTTTGGAGCTAAGGGCCATTTACAATGCCCTAAGCCAAGCAAGACCTCTGCTTCAAGGTCAGCCGGTGCTGATCCAGTCGGACAACATCACGGCAGTCGCCCACGTGAACAGACAGGGCGGCACAAGAAGCAGGAGGGCAATGGCAGAAGCTGCAAGGATTTTTCGCTGGGCGGAAAATCATGTGATAGCATTGTCAGCAGTGTTCATTCCGGGAGTGGACAACTGGGAAGCAGACTTCCTCAGCAGGCACGACCTCCACCCGGGAGAGTGGGGACTTCACCCAGAAGTCTTCCACATGATTGTAAACCGTTGGGAAAAACCAAAGGTGGACATGATGGCGTCCCGCCTAAACAAAAAAATTGGACAGGTATTGCGCCAGGTCAAGGGACCCTCAGGCAATAGCTGTGGACGCTCTGGTAACACCGTGGGTGTACCAGTCAGTGTATGTGTTCCCTCCTCTTCCTCTCATACCAAAAGTACTGAGAATTGTAAGACGGAGGGGAGTAAGAATATACTCGTGGCTCCGGATTGGCCAAGAAGGACTTGGTACCCGGAACTTCAAGAGATGCTCACGGAGGACCCGTGGCCTCTACCTCTAAGAAGGGACCTGCTCCAGCAAGGACCCTGTCTATTCCAAGACTTACCGCTGCTGCGTTTGACGGCAGGGCGGTTGAACGCCGGATCCTGAAGGAAAAAGGCATTCCGGATGAAGTCATCCCTACCCTGATCAAGCCAGGAAGGATGTAACCGCAAAGCATTATCACCGCATTTGGCGAAAATATGTTGCGTGGTGCGAGGCCAGTAAGGCCCGATGGAGGAATTTCAACTAGGTCGATTCCTGCATTTCCTGTAAACAGGAGTCTCTATGGGCCTAAAATTGGGGTCCATTAAGGTTCAAATTTCGGCCCTGTCAATTTTCTTCCAGAAAGAACTAGCTTCAGTTCCTGAAGTTCAGACGTTTGTAAAAGGGGTACTGCATATACAGCCTCCTTTTGTGCCTCCAGTGGCACCTTGGGATCTCCATGTAGTTTTGGGGTTCCTAAAGTCACATTGGGTTGAACCACTTGAATCTGTGGAGTTAAAATATCTCACATGGAAAGTGGTCATGTTGTTGGCCCTGGCCTCGGCCAGGCGCGTGTCAGAATTGGCGGGCTTTATCCTGTAAAAGCCCTTATCTGATCTTCCATTCAGACAGGGCGGAATTGAGGACTCGTCCTCATTTTCTCCCTAAGGTGGTTTCAGTGTTTCATCTGAACCAACCTATTGTGGTACCTGCGGCTACTAGTGACTTGGAGGACTCCAAGTTGTTGGACGTAGTCAGGGCCTTGAAAATATATGTTTCCAGGACGGCTGGAGTCAGAAAATCTGACTCGCTGTTTATCCTGTATGCACCCAACAAGCTGGGTGCTCCTGCTTCTAAGCAGACTATTGCTCGCTGGATCTGTAATACAATTCAGCTTGCACATTCTGTGGCAGGCCTGCCACAGCCAAAATCTGTAAAAGCCCATTCCACAAGGAAGGTGGGCTCATCTTGGGCGGCTGCCCGAGGGGTCTCGGTTTTACAACTTTGCCGAGCAGCTACTTGGTCAGGGGAAAACACGTTTGCTAAATTCTACAAATTTGATACCCTGGCTGAGGAGGACCTGGAGTTCTCTCATTCGGTGCTGCAGAGTCATCCGCACTCTCCCGCCCGTTTGGGAGCTTTGGTATAATCCCCATGGTCCTTACGGAGTTCCCAGCATCCACTAGGACGTCAGAGAAAATAAGAATTTACTTACCGATAATTCTATTTCTCGTAGTCCGTAGTGGATGCTGGGCGCCCATCCCAAGTGCGGATTGTCTGCAATACTTGTACATAGTTATTGTTAACTAAATCGGGTTATTGTTGTGAGCCATCTATCCAGAGGCTCCTCTGTTATCATGCTGTTAACTGGGTTCAGATCACAAGTTGTACGGTGTGATTGGTGTGGCTGGTATGAGTCTTACCCGGGATTCATAAATCCTTCCTTATTGTGTACGCTCGTCCGGGCACAGTATCCTAACTGAGGCTTGGAGGAGGGTCATAGGGGGAGGAGCCAGTGCACACCAGGTAGTCCTAAAGCTTTACTTTTGTGCCCAGTCTCCTGCGGAGCCGCTATTCCCCATGGTCCTTACGGAGTTCCCAGCATCCACTACGGACTACGAGAAATAGAATTATCGGTAAGTAAATTCTTATTTTTGGCAACCAGGACCGGCTCAAAGAGCCCGAGGTTGGTTATGCTTAGGAGGGGGGACCCCACGCAATTTTTTTCCGGGTTTTTTCCCGTTTTTTTAAACATTTTTAAAAATCTAATCAAAATCCGTCAAATTGGCCGTTTTTCGACAGCGGGACTGTCAAATTCGTTTTTTATTGAATATGTCGAATTCCGGCACCCACCTGCCAGAATTCGACGGTCGAATTGTGTCGAATTTAAAAACGGGCGAAAAAGTGCCGCAATTCGCCCGGAATTGCATATACCCCATAGTTTGGCAGTCTAAAATTATTATTTCAGTTGCGCTTCCTGGAATTGGCTATCACTTGTAGGGAACTGAAAATCGAAATATTGAATGGCTGTTTCCCAACATGTATCAAAGCTGCCATTGGCCCTCATTCCGAGTTGTTCGCTCGCTAGCTGCTTTTAGCAGCAGTGCAAACGCTAAGCCGCCGCCCTCTGGGAGTGTATCTTAGCTTAGCAGAAGTGCGAACGAAAGGATCGCATCGCTGCTACAAAAAAAATTGTGCCGTTTCAGAGTAGCTGCAGACCTACTCCTACCTTGCGATCACTTCAGACTATTTAGTTCCTGTTTTGACGTCACAAACACGCCCTGCGTTCGGCCAGCCACTCCTGCGTTTTTATCAGGCACGCCTGCGTTTTTACACACACTCCCCGAAATCGGTCAGTTACCACCCAGAAACACCCACTTCCTGTCAATCACTCAACGATCAGCAGTGCGACTGAAAAGCTTCGCTAGACCTTGTGTAAAACTGCATTGGCTTTTGTGAAAGTACGTCGCGCGTGCGCAGTGCGCACCATACGCATGCGCAGAAATGCCGATTTTTAGCCTGATCGCTACGCTGCGAACAACAGCAGCTAGCGATCAACTCGGAATGACCCTCATTGTGCAGTAATCCATCACAGTCAATCAACAATTAGCTTTTATCTGTCTACAACAATTTAATGCAATGAAAACAAAAGTGTCTAATTGGTTGCTATTAGAGTACTTTTGCACCATTGAGGGCTGTTCATAAATAACAATCGCATAGCTCAGAGAAACAAGTGAACTTTATGGGAACATCAACCTGTTGGTCTCCGTTGCCATCTGCCTTAATCCTAGGTGATCGTTGCTTTTTTCCCAAAACATTACCTGTGTCTGAGAATAAAGGTACACAGTTTTGAATGAGGAATGTTATTGCTGCACCCTGACTGGACTAACCATTTCCATTCCCGATCAGTAAGACCTTGGTAGCCTAAGTCTTCAGTTACTGGAAGTTTAACCACTGGTGGGGCCTGATTCAGATGTGGTTGCAGGTTCTAATGCTGTTGCTTATATGAAAACAGCAGCATTAGCGCCAATGTGTTAGTGGAGCAGGAGGCGTCTGATATAAGTAGACCCCTCCTGCTTGCATTAGGGGTATGTGCTGTGTCCTGGGACACCGCATCGGATCACCTGCGTCACCATGGGCTGTGTGACCTATGATGTCGCGCAAGCCGGCCACCGCAGATCCAACAAAGAGGCCAGGAAGTCTTCATATGAAGATCCTGGCCTCATCATTCCCCCGAAACAGAGGCGACAAGCAACTGTTTTGGTAAATGGCGCCTGTTGCCACCCCCAAATGGCAGCCGTCTGAAAGTCTGCAGTTGATCTGCGTCTGAAGTTGCAGAGCCATAATACACATGCACAGTACGGTTCTTGTGCATATGCAAAGTACCAGACATCTGTACTTTGCTACATACTCCGCAGATCTGACTAGACCTGCATCAGACACCTGATGCACTGGATGAGCCTTCTTTCTTTTCACAGATTACTCTACAGTCCTCAATTTCTGTGACTAATACTGTATCTACCTTTCTCTATCGTCCTAGTGGATGCTGGGGTTCCTGAAAGGACCATGGGGAATAGCGGCTCCGCAGGAGACAGGGCACAAAAAGTAAAGCTTTCCGATCAGGTGGTGTGCACTGGCTCCTCCCCCTATGACCCTCCTCCAAGCCTCAGTTAGATTTTTGTGCCCGGCCGAGAAGGGTGCAATCTAGGTGGCTCTCCTAAAGAGCTGCTTAGAAAAGTTTAGCTTAGGTTTTTTATTTTACAGTGAGTCCTGCTGGCAACAGGATCACTGCAACGAGGGACTTAGGGGAGAAGAAGTGAACTCACCTGCGTGCAGGATGGATTGGCTTCTTGGCTACTGGACATCAGCTCCAGAGGGACGATCACAGGTACAGCCTGGATGGTCACCGGAGCCTCGCCGCCGGCCCCCTTGCAGATGCTGAAACAAGAAGAGGTCCAGAATCGGCGGCAGAAGACTCCTCAGTCTTCTAAAGGTAGCGCACAGCACTGCAGCTGTGCGCCATTTTCCTCTCAGCACACTTCACACGGCAGTCACTGAGGGTGCAGGGCGCTGGGAGGGGAGCGCCCTGGGAGGCAAATGAAAACCTATTTGGCTAAAAAATACCTCACATATAGCCTCCGGGGGCTATATGGAGATATTTAACCCCTGCCAGAATCCACTAAAGAGCGGGAGACGAGCCCGCCGGAAAAGGGGCGGGGCCTATCTCCTCAGCACACAGCGCCATTTTCCTTACACAGCTCCGCTGGTCAGGACGGCTCCCAGGTCTCTCCCCTGCACTGCACTACAGAAACAGGGTAAAACAAGAGAGGGGGGGCAAAATAGTGGCAAAAATTATATTATAAAAGCAGCTATACAGGGAGCACTTATTATAAGGCTATCCCTGTCATATATAGCGCTTTGGTGTGTGCTGGCAGACTCTCCCTCTGTCTCCCCAAAGGGCTAGTGGGGTCCTGTCTTCGTTAAGAGCATTCCCTGTGTGTCTGCTGTGTGTCGGTACGTGTGTGTCGACATGTATGAGGACGATATTGGTGTGGAGGCGGAGCAATTGCCAAATATGGGGATGTCACCTCCTAGGGGGTCGACACCAGAATGGATGCCTTTATTTATGGAATTACGGGATAGTGTCAACACGCTAAAGCAGTCGTTTGACGACATGAGACGGTCGGACAATCAATTAGTGCCTGTCCAGACGCCTCAAACACCGTCAGGGGCTGTAAAAAGCCCTTTGCCTCAGTCGGTCGACACAGACCCAGACACAGGCACTGAGTCCAGTGGCGACGGTGACGAATCAACCGTATTTTCCAGTAGGGCCACACGTTACATGATTTTGGCAATGAAGGAGGCGTTACATTTAGCTGATACTACAGGTACCACTAAACAGGGTATTATGTGGGGTGTGAAAAAACTACCTATAGTTTTTCCTGAATCAGAAGAACTAAATGATGTGTGTGATGAAGCGTGGGTTGCCCCCGATAAAAAGATGCTAATTTCAAAGAAGTTATTGGCTTTATACCCTTTCCCGCCAGAGGTTAGGGCGCGCTGGGAAACACCTCCTAGGGTGGACAAGGCGCTCACACGCTTATCTAAACAAGTGGCGTTACCCTCTCCTGAGACGGCCGCACTTAAAGATCCAGCAGATAGGAGGATGGAAAATATCCAAAAAAGTATATACACACATACAGGTGTTATACTACGACCAGCTATAGCGACAGCCTGGATGTGCAGTGCTGGAGTAGCTTGGTCAGAGTCCCTGATTGAAAATATTGATACCCTGGATAGGGACAATGTTTTACTGTCTTTAGAGCAAATAAAGGATGCATTTCTTTATATGCGTGATGCACAGAGGGATATCTGCACACTGGCATCACGGGTAAATGCTATGTCCATTTCGGCCAGAAGAAGTTTATGGACGCGACAGTGGTCAGGCGATGCGGACTCAAAACGGCATATGGAAGTTTTGCCGTATAAAGGGGAGGAGTTATTTGGAGTCGGTCTATCAGATTTGGTGGCCACGGCTACAGCCGGGAAATCCACCTTTTTACCTCAAGTTACTCCCCAACAGAAAAAGACACTGACTTTTCAACCGCAGCCCTTTCGTTCCTTTAAAAACAAGAGAGCAAAGGGATATTCATATCTGCCACGAGGCAGAGGAAGGGGGAAAAGACAGCAACAGGCAGCTCCTTCCCAGGAACAGAAGCCTTCCACCGCTTCTACAAAAGCCTCAACATGACGCTGGGGCTTCTCAAGCGGACTCGGGGGCGGTGGGCGGTCGTCTCAAGAATTTCAGCGCGCAGTGGGCTCACTCGCAGGTAGATCCCTGGATCCTGCAGATAATATCTCGGGGATACAGGTTGGAACTAGAGACAGATCCACCTCGCCGTTTCCTGAAGTCTGCTTTACCAACGTCCCCCTCCGAAAGGGAGACGGTCTTGGAAGCCATTCACAAGCTGTACTCTCAGCAGGTGATAGTCAAGGTACCTCTTCTACAACAAGGAAAGGGGTATTATTCCACTCTATTTGTGGTACCGAAGCCGGATGGCTCGGTAAGACCTATTCTAAATCTGAAGTCCTTGAACCTGTACATAAAGAAGTTCAAGTTCAAGATGGAGTCACTCAGAGCAGTGATAGCGAACCTGGAAGAAGGGGACTTTATGGTATCCTTGGACATCAAGGATGCGTACCTCCACGTTCCAATTTACCCCTCACACCAGGGGTACCTCAGGTTCGTCGTACAAAACTGTCACTATCAGTTTCAGACGCTGCCGTTCGGATTGTCCACGGCACCTCGGGTCTTTACAAAGGTAATGGCCGAGATGATGATTCTTCTTCGAAGAAAAGGCGTATTAATTATCCCATACTTGGACGATCTCCTGATAAGGGCAAGGTCCAGAGAACAGCTAGAGATGGGATTAGCACTGTCTCAAGAAGTGCTAAAAAAGCACGGGTGGATTCTGAATATTCCAAAATCCCAGTTAATGCCAACAACTCGTCTGCTGTTCCTAGGGATGATTCTGGACACGGTTCAGAAAAAGGTTTTTCTCCCGGAGGAAAAAGCCAAGGAGTTATCCGAGCTTGTCAGGAACCTCCTAAAACCAGGAAAGGTGTCTGTACATCAATGCACAAGAGTCCTGGGAAAAATGGTGGCTTCTTACGAAGCAATTCCATTCGGCAGATTCCACGCAAGAATTTTCCAGAGGGATCTGTTGGACAAATGGTCAGGGTCGCATCTTCAGATGCACCAGCGGATAACCCTGTCTCCAAGGACAAGGGTATCTCTTCTGTGGTGGTTGCAGAGTGCTCATCTATTGGAGGGCCGCAGATTCGGCATACAGGATTGGATCCTGGTGACCACGGACGCCAGCTTGAGGGGCTGGGGAGCAGTCACACAAGGAAGAAACTTCCAGGGAGTGTGGACGAGCCTGGAAACGTCTCTTCACATAAACATTCTGGAACTAAGAGCAATCTACAATGCTCTAAGCCAGGCAGAACCTCTGCTTCAGGGAAAACCGGTGTTGATCCAGTCGGACAACATCACGGCAGTCGCCCATGTGAACAGACAGGGCGGCACAAGAAGCAGGAGTGCAATGGCAGAAGCTGCAAGGATTCTTCGCTGGGCAGAGAATCATGTGATAGCACTGTCAGCAGTGTTCATCCCGGGAGTGGACAACTGGGAAGCAGACTTCCTCAGCAGACACGACCTTCACCCGGGAGAGTGGGGACTTCATCCAGAAGTGTTCCACATGCTGGTAACCCGTTGGGAAAGACCAATGGTGGACATGATGGCGTCTCGCCTCAACAAAAAACTGGACAGGTATTGCGCCAGGTCAAGAGATCCGCAGGCAATAGCTGTGGACGCGCTGGTAACGCCTTGGGTGTACCAGTCGGTGTATGTGTTTCCTCCTCTGCCTCTCATACCAAAAGTATTGAGAATTATACGGCAAAGAGGCGTAAGAACGATACTAGTGGTTCCGGATTGGCCAAGAAGGACTTGGTACCCGGAACTTCAAGAGATGATCACGGAAGATCCGTGGCCTCTACCTCTAAGGAGGGACTTGCTTCAGCAGGGTCCCTGTCTGTTTCAAGACTTACCGCGGCTGCGTTTGACGGCATGGCGGTTGAACGCCGGATCCTAAAGGAAAAAGGCATGCCGGAAGAAGTCATTCCTACTTTGATTAAAGCAAGGAAGGAAGTAACCGTGCAACATTATCACCGCATTTGGCGAAAATATGTTGCGTGGTGCGAGGATCGGAGTGCTCCGACGGAGGAATTTCAACTGGGTCGATTCCTACATTTCCTGCAATCAGGATTGTCTATGGGTCTCAAATTGGGATCTATTAAGGTTCAAATTTCGGCCCTGTCGATTTTCTTCCAGAAAGAATTGGCTTCAGTCCCTGAAGTCCAGACTTTTGTTAAGGGAGTGCTGCATATACAGCCTCCTGTGGTGCCTCCAGTGGCACCGTGGGATCTCAATGTGGTTTTGGACTTTCTAAAATCTCATTGGTTTGAACCACTAAAAAATGTGGATTTGAAATATCTCACATGGAAAGTGACCATGCTACTAGCCCTGGCTTCGGCCAGGAGAGTGTCAGAACTGGCAGCTTTATCTTACAAAAGCCCATATCTGATTTTCCATTCGGACAGGGCGGAACTGCGGACTCGTCCGCATTTTCTCCCTAAGGTGGTGTCAGCATTTCATCTGAACCAGCCTATTGTAGTGCCTGCGGCTACAAGTGACTTGGAGGACTCCAAGTTACTGGACGTTGTCAGAGCATTGAAATTATATATATTGCAAGGACAGCTGGAGTCAGAAAATCTGACTCGTTGTTTATATTGTATGCACCCAACAAGATGGGTGCTCCTGCGTCTAAGCAGACGATTGCTCGTTGGATCTGTAGCACAATCCAACTTGCACACTCTGTGGCAGGCCTGCCACAGCCTAAATCTGTAAAGGCCCACTCCACAAGGAAGGTGGGCTCATCTTGGGCGGCTGCCCGAGGGGTCTCGGCATTACAACTTTGCCGAGCAGCTACGTGGTCAGGGGAGAACACGTTTGTAAAATTTTACAAATTTGATACTCTGGCTAAGGAGGACCTGGAGTTCTCTCATTCGGTGCTGCAGAGTCATCCGCACTCTCCCGCCCGTTTGGGAGCTTTGGTATAATCCCCATGGTCCTTTCAGGAACCCCAGCATCCACTAGGACGATAGAGAAAATAAGAATTTACTTACCGATAATTCTATTTCTCGGAGTCCGTAGTGGATGCTGGGCGCCCATCCCAAGTGCGGATTATCTGCAATAATTGTACATAGTTATTGTTAACTAATTCGGGTTATTGTTGTAGGGAGCCATCTTTCAGAGGCTCCTCTGTTATCATACTGTTAACTGGGTTTAGATCACAAGTTGTACGGTGTGATTGGTGTGGCTGGTATGAGTCTTACCCGGGATTCAAAATTCCTCCCTTATTGTGTACGCTCGTCCGGGCACAGTACCTAACTGAGGCTTGGAGGAGGGTCATAGGGGGAGGAGCCAGTGCACACCACCTGATCGGAAAGCTTTACTTTTTGTGCCCTGTCTCCTGCGGAGCCGCTATTCCCCATGGTCCTTTCAGGAACCCCAGCATCCACTACGGACTCCGAGAAATAGAATTATCGGTAAGTAAATTCTTATTTTCTTAACTACGTTTAGGAATAATAATAATAATTATTATTATTTTATTTATATAGCGCTCTTTCTCCAATAGGACTCAAGGCGCTTAACAGATACATAGCATAATATAGTACAGAAAATAATGAAGTACAGAAAAGTTTTTAATAAAATACAGAAGCATGTAGATACTAAAGGGACAATTATGGGAATGCTTGAGTAAAAAGGAAAGTCTTGAGTCTACTTTTGAAGGATTCTATAGTTGGGACCTCTCGCACTGTGCGGGGAAGTGAGTTCCATAGAGTCGGAGCCGCATGACTAAAAGCTCGACACCCAGATGAATTACGGGAGATTCTAAGTACTGCTATAAATCCTTCATCTACAGATCGCAGTAATCGAGTGGGGCAGTATGGAGTCAGAAGCTGCTTCAGTTACCTTGGGCCCTGGTCATGTAGTGCTTTGAAACTCAGTAAGCCAATCTTGAAGATGATTCCCCATCTTACAGGCAGCCAGTGAAGGGAGTAGAGTATGGGTGTTATGTGGCTAGAACGCAGAGCTGGCCGTAACCAATATGATGCCCTAGGCAAGATTTTGGCTAGCACCGCTGCTAGTTCCTCAGGAGATGCCTGGCATGAGTCAGCTGGCAGCTCTGCTAACGTTTGGGCACCTTTTGTTTATGAAAATACATCTTATTTGCATTACTATGTGGCTAGGATGCACAAGCAGCTTCTGCTGATTAAAATGATATGCAGCATGCTTATATTCTGTGTGCGACTGCGGCTGTATCTGCATATGAAATGCTGCATTACAGTGATTTCCAGGAAGACACTGCAATGTAGCATTTCGTATGCAGATACAGCCGCAGTCACACCCAGAATATAGGCATGCCGCATATCATTTTAATCATCAGAAGCTGCTGGTGCCCCTAAGCATACCAAATGCCCTAGGAATTTGCCTAGTTTGCCTATGCCTAAGGCCAACTCTGCTAGAACGGTGCTGGTCGGTTAACAGCCTGGCAGCTGTGTTTTGCACCAGCTGTAAGTGGTGCAATTCTTTTGCTGGGAGACCAAGGTAGAGGGCATTACAGTAGTCTAATCAAGATGATACAAATGCATGGATGACTTTTGGCAGATAATGGTGCTCATCCTTTTTGTTAACCATTTGTATACTCATTAATATATAAATATTAACACATTCATTTAACACCTCTCCAATTATGCAATTTGATCTTCTGGACTTAATTGCTTTTTTGGCATTCTTTTTGTCTTCAGATTTGCTGTTTGTGAAAATGTGGGTTCCTATGTTCTTGTGGCTAATGTTATCTTGAGGGTGCAGCTTCTCTCCATTAGTTGCTTGTGTTTGTAAATAAGAAATTAGAAGGGAAGTATTTTGTTTTAAATAGGAAAATAAAACCTACATGTTGCTATTTTAGTGACTCTACTAAGGTGACTTTTTATATGTGACAGATATCACAACTGACAGAGAAGATGAAGAACCAGTCAGAAAGCCACAAGCAAGCGCAAGAAAATTTGCATGAACAAGTCCAGGAGCAGAAGTCACAACTTCGCGCATCAGAAGACCGTGTTCAGTCTCTCGAGACCTCCCTAGAGGAGATCTCCAGTCATCTGAATGAAAGCAAAGAAAAAATGGTCCAGCTAGATTTACAGGTATTTATAAAGACAATTTCTCTAGCATCCATAAGGGATATTGGGGACAGACTTAGTACAATGGGATATAGACTGGTCCAAAGGAGCCAGTGCACTTTAAATTTCTTTAACTGGGTATGCTGGCTCCTCCTCTCCATGCCCCCTCCCACAGGCAGTTTAGAAAAAAGTGCCCTCAGGAGAGGATGCACATCTCTGCAAGCTCCAGAGTTTTTCTTCAATTTAATTTAAACTTTTACTAATTTTTGATATGCTGTTTGGGCAACAGCATACCTGTGCCGTGGGAGTTAGGGGGGGGGATGGTTACCAGCCTCATGAGGTGCAGAGCCGCAGCTTGCCGCACACCCCTAACAGAGCCTGAAGGTGATTGTCGTGGTGAGTACAAACCGGGGGCACCGCTAGGGGGGCCCCGCGGTTCATTGTGCGGAAGAAGCATGGCTGAGACGTATGGGTCCCTCCTACGGGGGCCAGCGGGTGCTCCTGCGTGAGACTGGCTGGAGGGGTGTTGTACCAAGCATTTGTGTGAGGCTACACAGCCTGTGGGGACATTGCCAGTATAAAACTTATTAGTAGCTCCGGCGCCATAGCGTGTGTGCGGAGCTACATCAGAGCGGGCTCAGCAGCATTTTGGCATAAGCAAGCAGCAGCAGCCTCATGCAGCTCCTCAAAACGGTCACAGGATCACTGGTACCAGGTGTAGAGGGGGAGAGCCACTATTAGTGCACAGTTTACATTCCTTTGGGTAATACTCTGTACAGCAGTATCACTGTTATATGTTACTACATAAAACGCTGAAGGTCTCACTGGGGCTGTACAGTGTAGGGTGTGCTGGTGTCCTCTCTTCTGTGTCTCCTCTCACATGCAATAGGGCAGGCTTGTATTGTATTCAGTCTGTGTTGTATGTGTATTGTTTCTGTCTTTCATTATGGTGAAACAGAAGTCATGCAATGTATGTAATGCCAGATTCTCCCCTAGTTCATTGGGCTCCATATCCTGTGAGCAGTGTAGTCAGTCATCACAAAATGCTGATAACAACATGGGGGAGAGTCCAGAGCCTTCCTGGCTGGGGGCTATACAATTCATGAAGTTGTATATGTCATATCAGCTCACTGCCAATGTCAATAAAACACAAGAACTGCAACAAGCAGTGGCTAGCCTAACTGCCATGGCTGATGCTTCCCATCCCCCGCTGTCTACAGGTACACAAAAACGTGCTTTGCCTGCAATCCTATCAAATTCTGATGATGATGTACTGGTGGATGGGGATGATGGGGATCCCATTAGTGGGGATTCCACCCCTACACAGAGTATCAAACCCCTCATATTGGCCATACTGGATGTGTTAAAGCTTCCCCTGGAGGACGCTACTAATCAGCAGTAATTTTTCCTCCCAAAAGACAAACTGACAGTCCCCTTTCTTGATTCCAAAGAATTGGACGATTTATTTAAATTATCCAGGAAAAATCCAGATAAAAAATATCAGGTGTCCAAAAAGTTTTTAAATACTTTTCCATTTGCCCCTGAAGGCAGGAAATTCTGGGAAGAATCTCCAGCAGTAGACGTCTAAAAAAACGGTGCTCCCTGCCCCAGGATCTTTTACCGTAAAGGACCCGGGGGATAGTAAAATAGAGACCACTATCTATCTGTCTGCACTGCTGCAGGTGTAGCTCAAAGACTGGTTGTTGCTGGATGACGGATGCCATTCATACATGGGCTACTCAGATTCAAGAGGGTCTTTCAGGTGATATGACCTTGGTTACTACTGTAACTTTCCTAAAACACATTCAGGACACGGCAAGAGTCCTCTGTGACTCCCTTAAAGAGATTGGCAATATAAATGCTTGAACCACTGCTATGGTTGTGTCTGCACACAGAGCCATATGGTTGTGTCAGTGGATTGCAGATGCTGACTCCAAATGTAATGTGAAATCTCTTCCCTTCACAGGTGAATGGCTCTTCGAAGGTGAATTGGACGCATGGATCTCCAAAGCTACTCGTGGGAAATCCACATTTCTCCCTTCAGGGGCTCCGCCTGCTAGGTGTACCTACCCGGGACCGTCTACTCAGTCCTTTCGGTCCTCCATATTTCGATCTAGGGCCCGGGGTGCCTCCAATGCAGCTAGAGGCTCCAGAGGTAAGCCTAAGAAACCAGCCATTGCTGGCTCTCAGGAACAGAGCACCAGTTCAGCTTCCACAAAGACTTCTGCATGTCGATGCCCACCCACCCCGAGGGGATCTCGTGGTGGGAGCTCGGTTACATCACTACAGCCACATCTGGGATGGTTCCTGCAAAGATGCCTGGGTAAGGGACCTTATCTCTCAGGGTTACAAGCTGGAGTTCGACTGTACTCCTCCCCAACGATTTTTCAAATCAGGCTTGCCAGTTTTGCAAAATATGCGTGTTCGCTACTACTGGCCATCGACAAGTTGGTCCAGTCCCGGGTCATTGTTTCAGTACCCCTGCTACAGCAAGGACAAGGTTACTACTCCAGTCTGTAGTGCCAAAATCAGATGGGTCTGTGAGACCCATTTTGAATCTGAAGTCCTTGAATCCTTACCTGAAGGTTTTAAAATTCAAGATGGAATCTTTGAGAGCGGTGATGGCGGGCCTGGAACAACAGGAATTTCTTGTGTCCCTGGATATCAAGGACGCCTACGTACATATCCCAATTTGTACCTCATCAGGCTTATCTGCGGTTTGCCCTACTGAACGATCACTACCAGTTTCAGGCGTTGCCCTTCGGCCTGTGTACAGCTCCGAGGGTGTTCATGAAGGTGCTGGCGGAAATGATGTTCCAGCTCAGAGTGCAAGGGGTCAACATTGTCCCTTACCTGGACAATCTCCTGATAAATGCGAGTTTCAGGGAGCTTCTACTGCTCCATATAGATCGCACTATCCAACTTGTGTCTTACCACGGGTGGATCCTCAATCTGCAGAAGTCTCAACTGGAACCGCCTCAAAGGCTACTGTTTCTGGGTATGATACTGGATACGGTAGCTCGGAGAGTGTTCCTCCCAGAGGACAAGGTGAGAACACTTCAAGAGATGGTTCGCATGGTTCTCCGACCTGCTTGAGTTTCCATTCATCTTTGCATAAAATTGTTGAGAAAAATGGTGGCCTCGTACGAGGCGATACAGTTCGGAAGGTTCCATGCCAGACCCTTCCAATTGGACATCCTGAACAAGTGGTCCGGTTCACATCTTCAGATGCACCGGATGATTCAGCTGTCACCCCAGGCCAGGATTTCACTCCTGTGGTGATTACAGTCTTCCAACCTGCTGAAAGGTCGACGTTTCGGGATTCAGGATTGGATCCTGCTCATGACGGATGAGAGAATGGGGAGCTGTCACCTAGGGGGCACAGTTCCAGGGCAGGTGGTCTGCCCAAGAATCCATACTTCCGATCAACATTCTGGAACTTCGGGCTATCTACAATGCTCTGATTCAGGCCTTCCCTATACTCAGGGATCAGGCGATCCAGGTTCAGTCGGACAACGCCACGGCATCAATCAATCGACAGGGAGGTACAGAAAGCAGGGCCTGCATGCGAGAAGTGTCAAAAATACTTCTCTGGGCGGAAATAAATGCAAGAGCGCTGTCCACAATTTTCATTCCAGGCGTGGACAACTGGGAAGCGGACTTCCTGAGTCGCCACGACCTCCACCCGGGGGAGTGGAGATTACATCCTCAGGTGTTTCAAAAGATTGTCCATAAGTGGGGATACCCGCAGATCGACATGATGGCGTCTCGCCTCAACAAGATGTTTCGCTGCTACTGCTAGCGAACCAGAGACCCTCAGGCGAGTGCAGTAGATGCGCTGACGTCGCCTTGGCCTTGCCGGCTGGTCTACCTATTTCCTCAGATTCCGTTGATCCCAAGGGTGCTCCAGCGGATCAGATATCACAGAGTGCAAGCAATCCTGATTGCGCCGGATTGGCACCGAAGGGCGTGGTACGCAGCTCTTCTGGACATGTCCATAGAAGACCCTTGGCCTCTGCCGCTAAGAAAGGTTCTTCAGCAAGGACCGTTCGTCTACTCGGACTTATGGCGGCTTCGTTTGACAGCACGGAGGTTGAGCGGAACATCCTAGCTCACAAAGGGCTTTCCAAAAAAGTCAAGCATGGTGCAAGCCAGAAAACCTGTGACGTCAAAACACTATCATCATATCTGGAGGAGATTGGTGTGATGAACGCACGTATCCACCTGCAGAGTTTCACTTGGGACTTTCCTACATTTCCTACAGGCTGGTGTGGATAAGGGCTTACGTCTGGGCTCCGTTAAGGTCCAGATTTAATCTCTCTCAATTTTCTTTCAGAATAAATTGGCTTTGTTGCCAGAAGTTCAGACCTTCTAACAAGGGGTACTGCACATACAACCTCCCTTTGTGCCGCCCACGGCACCCTGGGCTTTGGATGTAGTGTTGACATTTCTACAGTCGTCCTGGTTTGAGCCTCTGATGACGGTAGAAGAGAAGTACATCACATGGAAGACGGTGATGTTATTGGCCCTGGCTTCTGCTAGGTGCGTCTCAGAATTGGGGGCCTTATCGTGTAAAAGTCCCTACTTGGTCTTTTACGAGGACAGAGCGGAGCTCCGGACTAGACAGCAGTTTCTGCCGAAGGTTATCTTCATATTCCACCTGTGCAGTCTCTGCATGTTCCCTCCCATTCTGGAAGCTTTGGGACATCCCCATCGTACATCTGTCCCCAATATCCCTTATGGATGCTAGAGACAATAGGATTTTAAATTCCTACCAGTAAATCCTTTTCTCGTAGTCCATAAGGGATATTGGGGGTCATTCCAAGTTGATCGCTAGCTGCCGTTGTTCGCTGCCTAGTGATCAGTGAAAAAAATGGCTAATCTGTGCATGCACCGCAGTGCGCACGCGCGTCGTACGGGTACGAAGTCCTTTGTGGTTTTTCACTGGTTCTAGCGACGATTCCAATCGCACAGCCGAACGCAAGGAGATTGACAGGAAGTGGGAGTTTCTGGGTGTCAACTGACCGTTTTCTGGGAGTGTTTGGAAAAACGCAGGCGTGGCCGGGCATTTGCTGTGCGGGTATCTGACGTCATTACCGTGTCACTCGTCGCAGCAATCATCGCACAGGATAAGTAACGACAGGGCTGGTCTTGTTTTGCACAAAATGTGTTTGCAGGTGCTCTGCTGCACAGGCATTCGCACTCCTGCAAAGCGAAAATACACTCCCCCGTGGGCGGCGACTATGCGTTTGCACGGCTGCTAAAAACTGCTAGTGAGCAATCAACTCGGAATGACCCCCATTGGGCGCCCGCCCCTGTGCGTTGACTTTCTGCAGGTTATCTGTTATGTGTTACAGTTCAGCTGTTGCTGTTTTCTGTTGCCAGCCGTTGCTGCCCAGGTTATGTTATGGTGTGCTTGTGTGTAAATCTCACCACACTTATTGTTGTTTTGGTTCTTCTCTCAAGTATGTCCTTTCTCCTTCGGGCACTGTTTTACCTATAACTGGCTGTGGGAGGGGGCATAGAGGGGAGGAGCCAGCACACCCAGTGAAGAAATTTAA
Organism: Pseudophryne corroboree; assembly: GCF_028390025.1. Classification (NCBI taxonomy): domain Eukaryota; kingdom Metazoa; phylum Chordata; class Amphibia; order Anura; family Myobatrachidae; genus Pseudophryne; species Pseudophryne corroboree. The sequence goes on from NC_086449.1 coordinate 535,722,363, forward strand.
AGTGCACTGTCTCCTTTGGACCTGTCTATACCCCATCATACTAAATTTGTCCCCAGTATCCCTTATGGACTGCGAGAAAAGGATTTACCAGTAGGTATTTAAAATCCTGTTTTCCTAATTAATCTGTACTAATGTAGAGACTATTACTTTAATTTTATTTCTTACGCTGTAAAAGAATGTTTTATCGACATTAAGTTTTTCTCTATTCTGGATACTTATCACTTTTAACCTCTTTGGTGCAGCTCGCAAGCAAAACAATCTGGATTGTTGAGACTTAAAGATCGTAGTAATAATAATAATAGTATTACAATAAAGTGCATAAATATTAAATACGAGTAGATTTTTTATGTGCAATCATACAATTAACATATAAAATATGTAAAAGCAATCCCTTTTAAATATAAAAAAGTGCAAAAATACTGCTCTAGATATTCAAAAAGACTTCAGTTTCCACCAAAATATGAGTAACATTGTCTCACCCCAAAAGAAGTATCCGTTTTTATCCAGAGAACTGTAACAATTTAGTAACTTTTGAAATGTTGCAGTCACATAGAGGAGTCTTTGTTACTTGTTTACAGCAAACATAGATTCCCAGTAATAAATAGTGACTGTAATGGAACCGCTGGTAATTAGTGAATTTCATAGACAAGCCAACTTTATGCTCAACCTCCCCCAGTAAATAACAGTGCCTCACCGTCTGATGCACACGGAAGATGATTTGTGACAGGTGGGTGCCTGCACTCAGCATGCAGTAGGTGATTTACCCCGGCTGGGGTACAGCTTGCAGTGTGCAGAACTCATTCTACAGAGTTAGGGTGAGGGAGGACATGGCTTTCCAATTTGAAGAGAGATGGTTAACCAGGTTAGACATTTAGTGACCTTAGGCAACAAAGAATGAATATATCGCAGTCCTGACAACAGGGAACAAATATGCCGCTGTCCTTACCGTTTTGTCGAAAGAAACTAAAAGGTTTGTTGGCGCTGTGCAGGGTGGTGTAGATTGACACCTGTGGATCAGCTGCCACCCTCCTCAAAAAAAAACCCACTAGTGAATTAATAAATACCAGGTAGACGCTCAGAACCACAGATATTTAATAGCATATAATATCATATAATATAGTACAACAATGAAAAAAGGTAAAACCGAATCTCATGAGCTGAATGACAGAAGTGTATGATAGCTCTATAAATGAACAGATTGCATAAAACTAGGGATTCCCTGGAAGTGCCAAAGGGCTAAGCAATAAGTACATGTATTTATTATAATTACCACTATTGCTGGTATTAGGAGGAGACTTTCAGGATAGTTCAGTCAGTCTCTGACACCTTAATCCATATTGTGTAGCCCGTGATGAAGGAGTAAATGTGTGTCCTCCGGCTACAGTATATAATCACAGTAGCAGGGTGCCAATGTTGTTATATGTGGCTCACTGTACTGGATAAACTGTTGAACACCAAAACAGTTTCAAACGGCTCACCAGACTTTTGTTGCTATACTGTCAGCAATACGAGTAGCAAGTGCAGGAGCTGTGTGGTTTGTCCGTTAGCTTGGCCAGCCATAAATGGAGCAGTACAGATGGTAGCTGAACACGGCTTCTGTGAACCGGACTCCAGCTGTATGGGATTCCTGCACACCGCCGCTGGTGGGTAAGCGGCGGATACGTCAGTGCAGAGAGCCGCTATGCAGCGCTGTCAGTCTTGATCCGGTGTCACCCGCAGTGTGATGATGATAAAAGGAGCCAAGTGTTTGCCCAGTTGGCACCAGGCAATAGGCTTCTCCTGTGCACAGTGGTAATTCCAGGGGTCCCGTTCTCGGTTTCCTCAATGCGTTTCTCCGCACTCAGGGCGGCTTTGTCAAGAGGCAGAGTTACCGTTGTCTCCCCCTTTTGTTTTTATCGGTTTCTTCAGAGGAAAAGCATAGGGGAACCCTAATAATAATGCATTACACGGTGAGACCCTGTAACTAACTGGGGTAGATTGAACATAACGTTGGCTTGTCTATGATATTCCCCAATCGTCAGCTGTTCCATACATTGCTATTCATTACTTGTACCTATGTTTCTTGAAAAAAGTAACATACACCTCTATGTGATTTCAACCTTTTAAAATTAATAAATTGTTACAGTTCTCTGGATAAGGACTGATGCTTTATTTGAGGTGAGACAATGTTATCCATATATTGGAGGAAATGGAAGTCCTTTTGATATTTTTATTTAATATTATTTAAAGGGCATTGCTTATAAATATTTTCTCTATCGTCCTAGTGGATGCTGGGGTTCCTGAAAGGACCATGGGGGGATAGCGGCTCCGCAGGAGACAGGGCACAAAAAGTAAAGCTTTAGGATCAGGTGGTGTGCACTGGCTCCTCCCCCTATGACCCTCCTCCAAGCCTCAGTTAGATTTTTGTGCCCGGCCGAGAAGGGTGCAATCTAGGTGGCTCTCCTAAAGAGCTGCTTAGAAAAGTTTAGCTTAGGTTTTTTATTTTACAGTGAGTCCTGCTGGCAACAGGATCACTGCAACGAGGGACTTAGGGGAGAAGAAGTGAACTCACCTGCGTGCAGGATGGATTGGCTTCTTTGGCTACTGGACATTAGCTCCAGAGGGACGATCACAGGTACAGCCTGGATGGTCACCGGAGCCTCGCCGCCGGCCCCCTTGCAGATGCTGAAACGAGAAGAGGTCCAGAATCGGCGGCAGAAGACTCCTCAGTCTTCTTAAGGTAGCGCACAGCACTGCAGCTGTGCGCCATTTCCTCTCAGCACACTTCACACGGCAGTCACTGAGGGTGCAGGGCGCTGGGAGGGGGGCGCCCTGGGAGGCAAATGAAAACCTTTTTTGGCTAAAAATACCTCACATATAGCCTCCGGGGGCTATATGGAGATATTTAACCCCTGCCAGAATCCATTAAAGAGCGGGAGACGAGGCCGCCGAAAAAGGGGCGGGGCCTATCTCCTCAGCACACAGCGCCATTTTCCCTCACAGAAAGGCTGGAGGGAAGGCTCCCAGGCTCTCCCCTGCACTGCACTACAGAAACAGGGTTAAAACAGAGAGGGGGGGCACTAATTTGGCGTTAGAAATATATAAAAGATGCTATAAGGGAAAACACTTATATAAGGTTGTCCCTATATAATTATAGCGTTTTTGGTGTGTGCTGGCAAACTCTCCCTCTGTCTCTCCAAAGGGCTAGTGGGTCCTGTCCTCTATCAGAGCATTCCCTGTGTGTGTGCGGTGTGTCGGTACGTGTGTGTCGACATGTATGAGGACGATGTTGGTGAGGAGGCGGAGCAATTGCCTGTAATGGTGATGTCACTCTCTAGGGAGTCGACACCGGAATGGATGGCTTATTTAGGGAATTACGTGATAATGTCAACACGCTGCAAGGTCGGTTGACGACATGAGACGGCCGACAAACAATTAGTACCGGTCCAGACGTCTCAGAAACACCGTCAGGGGTTTTAAAACGCCCGTTTACTTTAGTCGGTCGACACAGACACGGACACTGAATCCAGTGTCGACGGTGAATAAACAAACGTATTCCTTATTAGGGCCACACGTTAAGGGCAATGAAGGAGGTGTTACATATTTCTGATACTACAAGTACCACAAAAGAGGGTATTATGTGGGATGTGAAAAAACTACCGTAGTTTTTCCTGAATCAGATAAATTAAATGAAGTGTGTGATGATGCGTGGGTTCCCCCCGATAGAAAATTATGGGCGGTATACCCTTTCCCGCCAGAAGTTAGGGCGCGTTGGGAAACACCCCTTAGGGTGGATAAGGCGCTCACACGCTTATCAAAACAAGTGGCGGTACCGTCTATAGATAGGGCCGTCCTCAAGGAGCCAGCTGACAGGAGGCTGGAAAATATCATAAAAAGTATATACACACATACTGGTGTTATACTGCGACCAGCGATCGCCTCAGCCTGGATGTGCAGAGCTGGGGTGGCTTGGTCGGATTCCCTGACTAAAAATATTGATACCCTTGACAGGGACAGTATTTTATTGACTATAGAGCATTTAAAGGATGCATTTTCTATATATGCGAGATGCACAGAGGGATATTTGCACTCTGGCATCAAGAGTAAGTGCGATGTCCATATCTGCCAGAAGATGTTTATGGACACGACAGTGGTCAGGTGATGCAGATTCCAAACGGCACAAAGGTGTATTGCCGTATAAAGGAAGAGGAGTTATTTGGGGTCGGTCCATCGGACCTGGTGGCCACGGCAACTGCTGGAAAATCCACCGTTTTTACCCTAAGTCACATCTCTGCAGAAAAAGACACCGTCTTTTCAGTCTCAGTCCTTTCGTCCCTATAAGAGTCATATCTGCCCAGGGATAGAGGAAAGGGAAGAAGACTGCAGCAGGCAGCCCATTCCCAGGAACAGAAGCGTTCCACCGCTTCTGCCAAGCTCTCAGCATGACGCTGGGACCGTACAGGACCCCTGGATCCTACATGTAGTATCCCAGGGGTACAGATTGGAATGTCGAGACGTTTCCCCTTCGCAGGCTCCTGAAGTCTGGTTTACCAAGGTCTCCCTCCGACAAGGAGGCAGTATGGGAAACAATTCACAAGCTGTCTTCCCAGCAGGTGATAATCAAATTACCCCTCCTACAACAAGAAAAGGGGTATTATTCCACATTATATTGTGGTACTGAAGCCAGAAGGCTAGGTGAGACCTATTCTAAATCTAAAAAAATTTGAACACTTACAAAGGTTCAAATCAAGATGGAGTCACTCAGAGCAGTGATAACGAACCAGGAAGAAGGGGACTATATAGTGTCCCGAGACATCAGGGATGCTTACCTCCATGTCCAAAATTTGCCCTTCTCACTAAGGGTACCTCAGGTTCGTGGTACAGAACTGTCACTATCAGTTTCAGACGCTGCCGTTTGGATTGTCCACGGCACCCCGGGTCTTTACCAAGGTATTGGCCGAAATGATGATTCTTCTTCGAAGAAAAGGCGTCTTAATTATCCCTTACTTGGACGATCTCCTGATAAGGGCAAAGTCCAGGGAACAGTTGGAGGTCGGAGTAGCACTATCTCGGATACTGCTACAACAGCACGGGTGGATTCTAAATATTCCAAAATCGCAGCTGATCCCGACGACAAGTCTGCTGTGCCTAGGGATGATTCTGGACACAGTCCAGAAAAAGGTGTTTTCTCCCGGAAGAGAAAGCCAGGGAGTTATCCGAGCTAGTCAGGAACCTCCTAAAATCAGTGCATCATTGCACAAGGGTCCTGGTAAAGATGGTGACTTCCTACGAAGCAATTCCATTCGGCAGATTTCACGCAAGAATTTTTCAGTGGGATCTGCTGGACAAAAGGTCCGGATCGCATCTTCAGATGCATCAGCGGATAACCCTATATCCAAGGACAAGGGTGTCTCTCCTGTGGTGGTTACAGAGTGCTCATCTTCTAGAGGGCCGCAGATTCGGCATTCAGGATTGGATGCTGGTGACCACGGAGGCCAGCCCGAGAGGCTGGGGAGCAGTCACACAAGGAAAAAATTTCCAGGGAGTGTGATCAAGTCTGGAGACTTTTCTCCACATAAATATACTGGAGCTAAGGGTAAATTTATAATACTCTAAGCTTAGCAAGACCTCTGCTTCAAGGTCAGCCGGTATTGATCCAGTGGGAAAAACATCACGGCAGTCGCCCACGTAAATAGACAGGGCGGCACAAGAAGCAGGAGGGCAATGGCAAAAACTGCAAGGACTTTTCGCTGGGCGGAAAATCATGTGATAGCACTGTCAGCAGTGTTTCATTCCGGGAATGGAAACTGGGAAGCAGACTTCCTCAGCAGGCACGACCTCCACCCGGCAGAATGGAAACTTCATCGGGAAGTTTTCCACATGATTGTAAACCGTTGGGAAATACCAAAGGTGGACATGATGGCGTCCCGTCTGAACAAAAAACGGGACAGGTATTGCGCCAGGTTAAGAGACCCTCAGGCAATAGCTGTGGACGTTCTGGTAACACCATGGATGTACCAGTCGGTGTATGTGTTCCATCCTCTGCTTCTCATACCTAAGGTACTGAGACTTATAAGACGTAGAGGAGTAAGAACTATACTCATGGCTCCGGATTGGCCAAGAAGGACTTGGTACCCGGAACTTCAAGAGATGCTCACAGAGGACTTATGGCCTCTGCCGCTAAGAAGGGACTTGTTTCAGCAAGTACCATGTCTGTTCCAAGACTTACCGCAGCTGCGTTTGACGGCATGGCGGTGGAACGCCGGATCCTAAGGGAAAAAGGCATTCCGGAAGAGGTCATTCCTACCCTGGTCAAAGCCAGAAAGGAGGTGACCGCACAACATTATCACCACATGTGGCAAAAATATGTTGCGTGGTGTGAGGCCAGAAAGGCCCCACGAAGAAATGTCAACTCGGTCGATTCCTGCATTTCCTGCAAACAGGAGTGTCTATGGGCCTCAAATTGGGGTCCATTAAGGTTCAAATTTCGGCCCTGTCGATTTTCTTCCAGAAAGAAGTGGCTTCAGTTCCTGAAGTCCAGAAGTTTGTCAAGGGAGTATTGCATATACAACCCCCTTTTGTGCCTCCAGTGGCACTGTGGGATCTCAACGTAGTTCTGGGATTCCTCAAATCACATTGGTTTAAAACCAGTCAAATCTGTGGATTTGAAGCATCTCACATGAAAAGTGACCATGCTCTTGGCCCTGGCCTGGACCAGGCGAGTGTCAAATTGGTGGTTTTTTTCTCAAAAAAGCCCATATCTGGTTGTCCATTTGGACAGGGCAGAGCTGCGGACTCGTCCCCAGTTCTCTCCCTAAGGTGGTGTCAGTGTTTCACCTGAACCAGCTTATTTTGGTGCCTTGCGCCTACTAGGGACTTGGAGGACTCCAGGTTGCTAGATGTTGTCAGGGCCCTGTAAATATAGGTTCCAGGACGGCTGGAGTCAGGAAAACTGACTTGCTGTTATCCGGTATGCACCCAACAAACTGGGTGCTCTTGCTTCTAAGCAGACTATTGCTAGTTGGATGTGTAATACAATTCAGCTTGCACATTCTGTGGCAGGCCTGCCACAGCCAAAATATGTAAATGCCCATTCCACAAGGAAGGTGGGCTTATCTTGGGCGGCTGCCCGAGGGGTCTCGGCTTTACAACTTTGCCGAGCGGCTATTTAGTCAGGGGCAAACACGTTGGTAAAATCCTACAAATTTGATACCCTGGCTAAGGAGGACCTGGAGTTCTCTCATTCGGTGCTGCAGAGTCATCCGCACTCTCCCGCCCGTTTGGGAGCTTTGGTATTATCCCCATGGTCCTTTCAGGAACCCCAGCATCCACTAGGACGATAGAGAAAATAAGAATTTACTTACCGATAATTCTATTTCTCGGAGTCCGTAGTGGATGCTGGGCGCCCATCCCAAGTGCGGATTATCTGCAATACTTGTACATAGTTACAAAAATCGGGTTATTATTGTTGTGAGCCATCTTTTCAGAGGCTCCGCTGTTATCATACTGTTAACTGGGTTCAGATCACAGGTTGTACAGTGTGATTGGTGTGGCTGGTATGAGTCTTACCCGGGATTCAAAATCCTTCCTTATTGTGTACGCTCGTCCGGGCACAGTATCCTAACTGAGGCTTGGAGGAGGGTCATAGGGGGAGGAGCCAGTGCACACCACCTGATCCTAAAGCTTTACTTTTTGTGCCCTGTCTCCTGCGGAGCCGCTATCCCCCCATGGTCCTTTCAGGAACCCCAGCATCCACTACGGACTCCGAGAAATAGAATTATCGGTAAGTAAATTCTTATTTTTGTTGATTGTATGATTGCACATTAAAAATCGACTTGTATGGAATCTTTATGCGCTCTCTTGTAATACTATTATTATTACTTCCTTTACTATATGAGATGAGACTTTCTAAATGCTAATGCAATAGCAAATGTGGCAATATTCAGTGAATGCAGTAGTCTCCCATTATAGTTATGCTGGTAAAATACAAATCTATTGCAGTAACACAGTAAGGCAGTACAAATACTGTAGTGTGCAACTAGTGCTCCAGGCCATGGAGATAACCGAGATAACCACAAAGGCCGGTACTCACCAGCCGGTGCGGGAGAGATGTGTGCTGAGCGAACCGCTCAGCACACATCTCTCCCGCTGCCCAGCACAGCACGATGTGTGCTGAGTGCGCGGGGGGAGACGGGGGGGGCCAATCTAGCACCAGCGATAGCGATGCGCGGGGCTGCGCATCGATATCGCTGCGGGGGCTACACACGGAGCGATACTGCTTAAAATCTAAGCAATCTAGTCAGATTGCTTAGATTTTAAGCAGCGATCGCTCTGTGAGTACCCCTTTTTACAGAGGAAACCCCTCCATTCCTTTGTTTTTTTGTTTGTATTTGCAAAGTTTCTATGTTTTGTAAGCCAAACTCCCATTTCAGAGCTTTTATTAAGATTTTAAGGGTGGTGTTAAATTGACACTTTGGATGTTAGCACTTTTTCATATAAAAATTGCTAGTATTTATAGCTGTTTATCTCCCATCTGTGGTTGGTAAAAGGTAGGATGGCCGCCATTGAGTAAAAGATTCAGCAATCTGTTGATAGCGGCAATGGGTTGTCCTATTATACCCCTTTCACACCGCAGCTTATACCCGGTATTTTGCCGTTTTAACTGGCTTCCTAAACGGGTCAAGCTGCGATGTGAAAGGGTCCCCTTCAATTTACCGTTTTCAAAATACCTGTATTTTGAAACGGTAAAAAAGAAGGGTCCTACCCATTTCAGTCCCATTTCACTGTGCAGTGTGAAAGGGTCTGAAACGGTATTTGCAAGCCCCAGCAGGTCATAGGCTGTCTCCATGTGTGATGTCAGCATCCACAACCAGGAAACAGCTTGGAAAACACAGGAGACACATGTGAGAGTGGCTTTATAAACGTTTAGACTGCAAAGCCATTATAAAATGTCTAATTGGAGTGATGAAGAGGTGAGGGAGCTGCTTTAGGATCAGAGGGGATGAGGAAATCTGCTGCCAAATTACTGGGACAGTCAAGGATACCCTCATATATAAAAACATAGCAAAAATGCTTAAAGCTGCTGGGTTCCATCGTACGACTATCCAAATTATTAATAATGAATTAATTAATAATTATTAATAATGTGTGGGCCAGAAAAGTCCATTTATAATGACAACCACTGTTTTCTATGGGTGAAACGGGTTCAGTGTGAAAGGTACCGAAACGGTAATGAAATGGTAATTTACTGGTTACAACATGAGATGTGAAAGGGGTTTAACTGCTCAGACCCGTTTTAAGAACCGTTTCAAATACCATTTCAAAAGCAGGTTTTGCGATGTGAAAGCAGCATTACCTATATAACCTCTTGGTGTAAGAAAAAAGCAGTTCCATTTGCGGTGTATGGGGAAGACTTCTCACCCTAACCCTGAATGCCAACTTGTATGGTACAGTATGTCACAACGTCTGACAGCTACATGGGGCTCTCACAATTTGTGCTATTTCGGCTACAGCCTAAAGATACACAACCACTTCTGCTGTGTATGTATAGAACATAAACACAAGAATATTTTATGTATCTGTTTTCGAATTCCTGCTTTTCAGTTGTATGACTTGTTTATCAGCTTGGCATTATATGCTAGAGGTTATAGTAAAATGATGCATTGTAAATGCAGCGGATCTCGTAAGACGGCAGCACATCTTGTATGTTAGAGTAAACTTTGGCACCGTGCCGAAGATTCATGAAGCACGCAGGGCTGAAAACAAACTCTTCTATTTGTATATCTTCATCTTTTTTTAGGTAAAAGTCATGTGTATTGTAACAGTATGTGAATATTTTCTGGGTCATTTTAGATCAAAGCAAAGACTGAGCTGCTGTTATCAGCGGAAGCTGCAAAGTCTGCACAAAGGGTTGATTTACAGAATCATTTGGATACAGCCCAAAATGCATTGCAAGACAAGCAACAGGTAATGGCAACATTGCTTCGTTATTTCCAAGCATCTTCCTGCATGTGCAATAAATCAGGCGTACATTGGTAGGGGAATGATTGTGAAAATTTATGTTTTGGGTTAGTTGAGGAGCTTTACATCTGCCCTTTTAATGAGATCGTCTTTCCTCCAATTAGGAATTAAATAAAGTCAACACTCAACTTGAACAAGTGACGACAAAATTCCAGGAGAAGCATGAGCACTGTAATCAGCTGGAGCAGAGTTTTAAAGAGTACAAAGAAAAGCATCTCACTTTAGAACAGAAAGCTGAGGCACTTGAGGGACAGATCAAGGTAAGTTATTCTACTGATTCCTTGTATACAAGAGGAGCTAAAAGAATTCAGAATCTGTCTTTCACTATGTCACACTGTGTATCCCATTAACAGTCCCTTCTGTGTTGAAAGAGAGTCCGCCTGAGAGTTTTTGGTGCCTATATGGACTACTGTAGGCTCTATTTTGTTTTCTATCATGTTCGCAGGTCCCCCCCCCCCCCCCCCCTATTCTCCACATTTAGACAGTACTCTTTATTGTGAACTTTTACACACTTTCTATGTACTGTAGTGCGTGTCTTAGTTGGGGGTGTAGTTAAGTATGTTTTTGGCCTTGGACACTACCCAGTAACATGGAGTTCCATTCTAGGATTCTTTAATTAAACATTTATTGTTATTGTGTGTTTACAAAAAACTAATTATAGCATATGGGGCCTTAACTTGGTGTGCAAGAGCGGTGGGTGGCCCTAATTTTGATTGTGGTCATTTCAGTAAATAGTGTATTTCTGCATCTTAATTTCCTCAGAAACTGGAAGCAGACCTGGCAAGTGTGAAAGCTAGCCGTGAGCAGAGCCTTCATGATCTCCAGCTACAGAAGCAGCTGAGCTCACAATTGGAGCTGAAAGTGGCAGAACTGAGCAAACAACTGGAGGATGAGAAGGGATTGTAAGTGATCATTATTACCTAGAATCAATACACTCTATCACCCTGTATGGTCACCATGTCTTATTGCTAACTCTTGGTGTCCAATAGAAGTACTTGAAAGTGTAAAACGAGTTGTTTCTGCTTTTTTTCCTACCAAATTCAGATTGTGGACATTGTTGGATATTGTTTGTCTAACTTTGCTTGGTGGTAGCAATTCCTATATTGCTTTTACAGTGTTTCACAATCACTGGAGTATTTAAAACAGTACAGTACTTGTGTTTTTTTCTGCACTGTTGTATGATGCATATTGGTTTTGATATCTAGAGAAGACTTGTTGTTTTAGAACTTAAAGTAACATATGAACCAAGTGAAAAACAATGCAGGAAGCACATAGTCATATATGTGAGAGAACTAGTGTTGTGAGCATAGTATAGTCCTATACCAATGGATTGTGCAGTACAGCTGTGTTACTGGTGTCCTCACTACTATTTTCCCCTTGATTACATGTTTACAGAGTGTCTACTACTAAGCAGGAGCTGCAGAAAAAGTCTGATTCCCTGCTGCATGCCAAAGAATCTCTTTCAAAGCAAGAGAAAGAGCTGAGCAGTCTCAAGGAGACGGTACAGAAGTTGAAAACGAACCTGGAAAAAATGACAACACAAGAGCGGGAGGCTTCTAGTAATGTGGAGAAATTCAGGCTTGAGAGAGACACTTTGCAAAAAGATCTATCAGAAGCCAAAGACAAGTTAACAAAAAACACGGAGTCCTTAGAAAAGACGAGAGGGCTGGTGGAAAAGGAGCGTCAGAGCGCCAAAGAGCTGATTGAGACCATAGTAAGCATGTTATAGACATATCACAGATATAACTACTGTCGCATACATTGGTTATGCAGCATTTACTCATAGGGGAAAATTTTTATAGCTATTACAGTATTATAAACCCATAATATCTAGGCTACATGATGCCTTTCCATGTGGGATAAATTGTATTTTACATATAACACAGATCAACTTTTTCTGTTTGTGCGTCACACTTCTAGTTGGTATTTTCTAATATTACAATATACTGTATAACATGTAAAATGTAGTCTAAGCAAATTCCTTTTCTCCTTCATCCTAGAGGATGCTGTGGACTCCAAAAGGACCATGGGGTATAGACGGGATCCGCAGGAGACATGGGCACACTATAAGACTTTGAATGGGTGTGAACTGGCTCCTCCCTCTATGCCTCTCCTCCAGACCTCGGTTAGATTCTGTGCCCAGAGGAGACTGGTCACACACTAGGGGAGCTCTACAGAGTTTCTCTAAAAAGACTTTTGTTAGGTTTTTTATTTTCAGGGAGCACTGCTGGCAACAGGCTCCCTGCTTCGTGGGACTGAGGGCAGAGAAGCAGACCTACTTCTGTGAGTTGATAGGCTCTGCTTCTTAGGCTACTGGACACCATTAGCTCCAGAGGGTCTGATCACTTGGGTCGCCTAGCTGCTCGTTCCCGGAGCCACGCCACCGTCCCCCTCACAGAGCCAGAAGATTGAAGACAGGTGAGTAACCGAAGCAAAGAAGACGTCTGAAGGCGGCAGAAGACTTCAGTTTTCCTGAGGTACCGCACAGCGGTTGCGCTGCGCGCCATTGCTCCCGCACACACAGGCACTACATGGGTGCAGGGCGAAGGGGGGGCGCCCTGGGCAGCAATATAAACCTCATTTTAAGGTACTGGCACAGTGTATCAGTGCATAGGCACTGTTAGGAGACCCCTGCCAGTGAGAATTAAAGCAGGACCGAAGTGCGCCATGTAGGGGGCGGGGCTTCGTCCTTCAGCTCTGACCAGTGCCATTTTCTCTCCACAGCTTGCTGCAGAGAAGCTGCTCCCGGCCCTTCACTGCTGTCACAAGTAACAGGGTGCTAAAAACAAGGGGGGGGGCACATAAAATTGGTGTTGGTTGTTTATATAAACAAGCGCTTATAGGTCTGGGGCATTGTGCTTTTTTCAGACCGGTGGGGCGCTGGGTGTGAGCTGGCAAACTCCTTCTCTGTCTCTCTGAAAGGCCTTACTGTGGGTCTGTCCCCTTTAGCCCAGTGTGTTTGGGGGTGTCGGTATGTGTGTGTCGACATGGGAGAAACTGAATGCTCTTCCCAGGAGGAGGTTAGTGTGAGAGCTGAACAGAATAAAGGAGTGACTCTGTCGGCACTGCCGACTGCTGATTGGGTTGAGATGTGGAGTGTGTTGAATAACAGTGTGGATTTGCTGCATAAGAGGTTAGACAAATCTGAGTCTCGGAATCAAGCATGGAGACAATCCATGGGAGAAGTGGTACCACTCACTCAGGCCCCCTCGGGGTCCCAAAAACGTTAATTTACCCAGATACCGACACGGATTCCGATTCCAGTGTCGACTATAATGATGCTAAGTTGCATCCTAAGGTGGCTAAGAGTATTCAATACATGATTGTGGCGATAAAGGACGTGTTACATATCACGGAAGACCCCGCTGTCCCTGAGACAAGGGTCTGTATGTATAAGGGGAAGAAACCGGAGGTAACGTTTCCTCCCTCTCATGAACTGAATGCCCTTTTTGAAAAAGCCTGGGAAACGCCAGACAAGAGGTGGCACATTCCCAGTAGAATTGCTATGGCATACCCGTTTCCTTCTCAGGATAGGGTTGGGTGGGAGACAACACCCACGGTAGACAAAGCTCTGGTGCGATTGTCCAAGAAAGTGGCGCTACCGTCTCCTGAAATGGCGATCCTTAAGGATCCTGCTGATCGTAAGCAGGAGGCTACCTTGAAATCTATTTATGTCACGACAGGTACGCTGCTCAGGCCAGCTGTGGCTTTGGCGTGGGTGAGTAACGTGATTGAAAAGTGGGCAGATAACTTGTCATGGGAAATAGACACCCTGGATAGGGATGGCGTGCTTTTGACTCTGGGTCATATCAGGGACGCTGCAGTCTATCTGAAGGAGACGGCGAGTGATATTGGCCTTTTGGGTTCAAGGGCCAATGCCATGGCAGTCTCGGCTAGAAGGGCGTTGTGGACTCATCTATGGAATGGTGATGCCGATTCTAAGAAGGCTATGGAGGCTCTGCCCTATAAGGGTGGAGTTTTGTTTGGTGAAGGCCTCGCGGACCTGGTTTCTACATCTACCGCGGGTAAGTCCTCTTTTCTGCCTTTTGTTCCTCCACAGCAAAAGAAAATGCCCCCATATCAGATGCAGTCCTTTCGGTCGCAGAAATTCTGGAAAGGACGTGGGTCATCCTTCCTTGCAGCAAGAGGTAAGGGAAGATGAAAAAGATAGCCAGCTGTGGCAGGCTCCCAGGAGCAGAAGTCCTCCCCGGCTTCTGCAAAATCCACCGCATGACGCTGGGGCTCCCCTGCGGGAGTCCGCACCGGTGGGAGCGCGTCTTCAGTTCTTCAGTCAGGTCTGGGTTCTCTCTGGCCTGGATCCTTGGGTGCTGGAAATTGTGACCCAATGATACAAGCTGGAGTTTCAAGACGTGCCCCCACACCAATTTTTCAAATCGGCCTTGCCAGCTTCTCTTCCGGCAATACAAAAGCTGTGTCAGCAGCGAGTCATTGTCGAGGTACCCCCGTCACAACGGGGAGAAGGGTTTTATTCAAGACTGTTTGTGGTCCCGAAGCCGGATGGCTCGGTCAGGCCGATTCTGAACTTAAAATCCCTCAATGTGTATTTGAAAAGTTTCAAATTCAAGATGGAATCTCTCAGAGCGGTAATCTCCAGTCTGGAGGGGGGGATTTTATGGTGTCAATTGACATAAAGGATGCTTACCAACATGTCCCCATATATCCTCCTCATCAGATGTATCTGAGGTTCGCTGTTCAGGATTGTCACTACCAATTTCAGACGTTGCCGTTTGGTCTTTCCACGGCCCCGAGGATTTTCACCAAGGTGATGGCGGAAATGATGGTGCTCCTGCGCAAGCAAGGGGTCACAATTATCCTGTACTTGGACGATCTCCTGATAAAGGTGAGATCACAGGAGCTGTTACTAAAAAACGTTGCGCTCTCCCTGCAGGTGCTGCAACAGCATGGCTGGCTCCTAAATTTACCAAAGTCGCAGATGATTCCGACATCTCGGCTGTACTTTTTGGGTATGATTCTGGACACAGAACTGCAGAGGATCTTCCTCCCGTTGGAAAAAGCTCAGGAAACCCAGAACATTGTCAAGGAACTTCTGAAACCGCCAAGAGTGTCGATTCATCACTGCACTCGAGTGCCGGGGAAAATGGTGGCGGCCTACGAGGCCATTCCGTTAGGCAGATTCCATGCAAGAACGTTTCAGTGGGACCTGCTGGACAAGTGGTCAGGGTCCCATCTGCAGATGCACCGGAAGATAAGTCTGTCCCCCGGGTTTCTCTCCTGTGGTGGCTCCAAAGTTCTCACCTTCTAGAGGGTAGCAGGTTCGGCATCCAAGATTGGATTCTGGTGACCACGGACGCGAGTCTCCGAGGTTGGGGAGCAGTCACACAGGGACAAAATTTCCAGGGAAAATGGTCAAGCCAGGAAGCTTGTCTGCACATAAACGTGCTGGAGTTAAGGGCCATCTACAACGGCCTGCGGCAGGCGGAACAGCTTCTTCGCGGCCTACCCGTCCTGATTCAGTCGGACAACATCACAGCTGTGGCGCACATAAATCGTCAGGGCGGAACAAAGAGCAGAGGGGCAATGGCGGAGGCCACCAAGATTCTTCGCTGGGCGGAAAAACATGCAAGCGCTCTGTCAGCGGTCTTGATTCCAGGAGTGGACAACTGGGAAGCAGACTTCCTCAGCAGACACGCTCTCCATCCAGGAGAGTGGGGTCTTCATCAAGAGGTCTTTGCAGAAGTGACAAGTCGTTGGGGACTTCCTCAAATAGACATGATGGCGTCCCGCCTCAACAAGAAGCTTCAGACATATTGTTCCAGGTCAAGGGACCCTCAAGCAATAGCAGTGGACGCACTAGTGGCGCCGTGGGTGTTTCCGTCGGTCTATGTGTTCCCTCCACTTCCACTCATTCCAAAGGTGATAAGGATCATAAGAAGAACAAGGGTTCAGGCGATACTCGTTGTTCCAGATTGGCCACGGAGGGCCTGGTATCCGGATCTTCAGGAATTACTCACCGGAGATCCCTGGCCTCTTCCTCTAAGAGAGGATCTGTTACAGCAAGGAGGGTGCGTGTTCCAGGACTTACCGCGGTTGCGTTTGATGGCATGGCGGTTGAACACCAAATCCTAGCTAGGAAGGGTATTCCCGGGGAAGTCATCCCCACTCTACTTAAAGCTAGAAAGGAGGTAACGGCGAAGCATTATCACCGTATTTGGAGAAAACGTGTCTTGGTGTGAATCCAAGCAGGCTCCTACGGAAGAATTTCAGCTGGGGCGTTTTCTCCACTTTTTGCAAGCAGGTGTGGATGCGGTCCTGAAGTTAGGCTCCATTAAAGTGCAGGTTTCGGCCTTATCAATTTTCTTTCAAAGGGAACTAGCCTCACTTCCAGAAGTACAGACTTTCGTGAAGGGTGTATTACACATCCAACCTCCATTTGTGCCCCCAGTGGCACCGTGGGACCTTAATGTGGTGTTACAGTTCCTTACGTCACATTGGTTTGAACCTTTACAAAAGGTTGAGTTGAAATTTCTCACTTGGAAAGTGGTCATGCTATTGGCCTTGGCATCCGCAAGGCGGGTGTCCGAATTGGCGGCTTTGTCTCACAAAAGCCCCTATCTGATTTTCCATGAGGATAGAGCGGAGTTGAGAACTCGTCAACAATTTCTGCCAAAGGTGGTTTCTTCATTTCATATGAACCAACCTATTGTGTGCCTGTGGCTACGGAAGCCTTGGCTGATTCAAAGTCTCTAGATGTGGTTAGGGCTTTGAAAATGTATGTAGCCAGAATGGCTCGGGTGAGGAAAACAGAGGCGCTGTTTGTCCTGTATGCGGCCAACAAGGTTGGCGCTCCTGCTTCTAAGCAGACTATTGCACGCTGGATCTGTAATACGATTCAGCAGGCTCATTCTACGGCTGGATTGCCAATACCGAAATCGGTGAAGGCCCATTCCACTAGGAAGGTGGGCTCATCTTGGGCGGCTGCCCGAGGCGTCTTGGCATTACAGCTTTGCCGAGCAGCTACTTGGTCGGGGTCAAACACTTTTACAAAGTTCTACAAGTTTGATACCCTGGCTGATGAGGACCTCATGTTTGCTCAATCGGTGCTGCAGAGTCATCCGCACTCTCCCGCTCGGTTTGGAGCTTTGGTATAAATCCCATGGTCCTTTTTGAGTCCCCAGCATCCTCTAGGACGAAGGAGAAAATAGGATTTTAATACCTACCGGTAAATCTTTTTCTCTTAGTCCGTAGAGGATGCTGGGCGCTCGTCCCAGTGCGGACTCTATCTACAGTAATTGTATATAGTTATTGCTTGTGTTACGCAAAGGTTGTGTTGGTACGGGTCAGACTGTAGCTGATCTGTTTTGGTTCACACTGTTAACTGGGTTTAGTTAAATGCCATGTTGTACGGTGTGGTGTAAGCTGGTATGTATCTCACCCTTAGTTTAACAAAATCCTTTTCCTCGAAATGTCCGTCTCCCTGGGCAAAGTTCCTATAACTGAGGTCTGGAGGAGGGGCATAGAGGGAGGAGCCAGTTCACACCCATTCAAACTCTTCTAGTGTGCCCATGTCTCCTGCGGATCCCGTCTATACCCCATGGTCCTTTTGGAGTCCCCAGCTTCCTCTACGGACTAAGAGAAAAGGATTTACCGGTAGGTATTAAAATCCTATTTTCTTTCCCAGGAGAAATCACGGGATGAAATGAAGGTTAAGCTGAAAGCACAGGCAGAGTCTGCAGCTAAAGTGCAGGAGCTCAGCACTCAGCTGACTGCTAAAGAGGAGGTAATTACTGTATCTGTAATGTGTTTAATTTAGAAAAGATCTGAAAAACTTGATGTGTATTTGTTAAAAACTTTTTTTAATTCACATCATGCAGCGTCTACTATAGCTACTTAATATTTTTTTCAAACCTTTTTTTTTAGGAATTCACTAAATTGAAGTCTCAAATACAGTCTTGTAATGATAGGATACAGGGTTCTATTAAAGATAAAGAAAAACTTCAACAAGAACTTCAGGCACAGCTGAAAAAGATCCAAACCTCTTCTGAAGAAGATAAGAAAAGACACGAAAAGGATATGCAAGTTCTTACTGCCCAATTGGATGAGAAGGTAGCTGCTTCCATCATTCCACCCTACCCTCTATGTTTCTTCAGTGAGCCATGTAGCGTTTCACATGTACAGCTTATTTACCGTGTGCACTTGTATTGCCTTGTGTCTAGCTTGTATTATAATAATACACTTGATAAGAAACTGCTATACGCATGCTCATTAATGCAGATTTCTCTTACTTCCTAGGGGATGCTGGGGTCCACATTAGTACCATGGTGTATAGACGGAGCCATTGGCACTTTAAGAGTTTGAGAGTGTGGGCTGGCTCCTCCCTCTATGCCCCTCCTACCAGACTCAGTTTAGAAAATGTGCCCGGAGGAGCCAGTCACAGCTAGGGGAGCTCTACAGAGCTTCTTTGGTAAAGTTTTTGTTTTTTTAGAGTTTATTATTTTACAGGGGGCTGTTGGCAACAGCCTCCCTGCTTCGTGGGACTAAGGGGGGGAAGTAGTGACCGCCCTGCGGGGTCTGAGCCACTATCTCCGCTGACAGGACACTGAGCTCCTGAGGGGATAGATCGTTCCCCACCACAGGGGATCGCTCACCCCAGCAGCATGCCGCCACCCCCTTACAGAGCCGAAGATCAGTGGCGAATGAGTCACCGACCCCCCTAGCAAGCGGGGGGCCGGTGTGAAGATGGTGGCAACAGGGTAGGAACGCAGTATTAACTGCGCTCCGGAGGCTCAGCGGTACTTAGTGCAGTGCTGTGAGGGGCGCCCTGAGCCAGCGCCTGAACCCTGCACTGGTCAGCAAGCCTGTCTGGGTTTGTGGATCTCAGCCGGCATTTTACCTCAGGCCAGTATAATCCTTGTGAAGAGCGGGAAGACAGCGGCATTTTGGGGGCGGAGCTTCTCCTCAGAGCGGACCCAGCAGCGTTCAGTGCCATTTTCCTGCCTGCACAGCGCTGTCCAGGAAGAGCAAGTCCCTCCACAGCAAATCCAGCTATCTCTCACGGTACCAGGGGGTTGTAGAAGGGGGAGGCTGCAATAAGACTGTGTAATCTATTAAGGTGCACAGTCAGCGCTAGTAGGGGTCTCCCTTTTATATTAAAAGCGCTGTGTGTGGGTTGGCTCCAATCTCTGTGTCTCTCTTGCCATTCTTGGGGGTGAAACTCTGTCCTCCCCTGTGTGTGTGGAGTGTCTGTGGTCTCCGTTAAGCAATGTCCAGGGACTCTGTGTCATATGCTGCAGAGGATATGTCCTCTCAGGATGATCCCATTCCATGTAATCAGGATTGCACTGGTTTAGCAGAGATACCAGCAAGGGAGCCTAAATGGTTATCCTCTATCAAATCTATGATTTCTCAGATTTCAAATAGGGTTGCACAAAATTAATCTGCAGCTCAGGCTTTACAGAACTCTATGGCAGCCTGCCAAGTTCTGGTACCTCAGGGCTCCCCGCTGTATATTCACATAAACGTGCTCTTGCGCAGATCATGCAGGATGATACGGATACCTATTCTGGCACTGCAGATGGTGACTGGGATGTGTTGCGGGGGGCAACATCTCTTGCTAAAGTGGTGCAGTTGATGATGGAGGTTATTAAAGATGTGTTGAATATTGCTGATACAACACCCGAGCAGGTTGAGGAGGCTTACTTTACTGAAAATAAGAAAGCCTCGCTAACCTTCCCTGCATCAAAGGAATCAAATGCTATTTTTGAAAAGGCTTGGGAAAACCCGGATAAAAAATTCCAGATACCTAAAAAGGTTCTGGTGGCATTTCCTTTCCCGGTAGAGGATAGGAAAAAATGGGAAAACCCGCCTATTGTTGACGTGTCAGTATCCAGACTCTCAAAAAAGGTGGTTTTACCTGATCCAGGATCTACCGCCTTGAAAGAGACGGCTGATCATAAAATTTATAATACGCTCAAATCCATGTACACAGCTTCTGGGGCAATACTACGTCCCACTATTGCCAGTGCTTGGATTGCCAAAGCTATAGTAAAGTGGTTAGGCACGTTACTTGAAGACTTGGATACTATGGAGATATGTGATGTTGAATTGTTTTTACGTAACATTCAGGATTCGGCAGGATTTCTGGTAGAATCCATGAAAGACCTGGGTTTTATGGCTGTGGGAATTTCTTCCATGTCTGAATCATCTCGTCGAAGACTGTGGTTGCGCCAGTGGTCTGCTGACGCGAAATCCAGGAGAAGTGTGGAGACCCTTCCCCAAAGAGAGCCTGACCTGTTTAGGGAAGCGTTAGATGCGTGGATCTCCATGGCTACGGCTGGTAAGTCACCTTTTCTTCCCTCAGCTACACCTGCTCTGAAGAAACCCTTTTCTTCAGCTACGTCACAGCCCTTTCGGTCTACCAAGCCCAGAAAGGCCAAGCCGTCCAACACCTTCTTTCGGGGAGGTCGGCCCAAGTCCAAGAAACCTGCGGCTGCAGGTTCCCAGGAACAGAAACCTGCTTCAGGTATACCAAAGTCCTCTGCATGATGGTGGACTGCACGCCCCGGAGGTGGGGCCGGTGGGAGCGAGACTCAGACATTTCAGTCACGTCTGGGTGCCATCCGGCCTGGACCCCTGGGTGCAAGATATTGTGTCTCAGGGGTACAGGCTGGAATTTCAAAATCTCCCTCCTCACCGATTTTTCAAATCAGGCTTGCCAACTCTGCTGGCAGACAGGACTGTCGTGCAAGAAGCCGTCCAGAAGTTGGTGGAGGCACAAGTCATTGTGCCATTACCACCTCATATGCAAAACAAAGATTACTATTCAAACCTTTTTGTGGTACCGAAAACAGATGGTTAGGTCAGGCTTATTCTGAACTTAAAATCACTAAACCCCTTTCTGAGGGAGTTCAAGTTCAAAAAGAGTCTCTAAGGACAGTGATATCAGGTCTGGAGTAGGGGCAATTCCTGGTATCCCTAGATATCAAGGATACGTACCTCCACATTCCGATTTGGCTGCTGCATCAAGCTCATCTTCAATTCGCACTGTTGGACTGTCATTTTCAGTTCCAGGCACTACCATTTGGCCTCTCCACAGCACCGAGGGTATTCACCAAGGTGAGGGCAGAAATGATTATTCTCCTCCGCAGACAGGGGGTGAACATAATTCCGTATCTGGACGATCTGTTGATAAAGGCATTGTCCAAGGAGAAGCTGTTACGGTCCATACCTCTCACGACCCAGCTTCTCAGGGAACATGGTTGGATCCTGGATCTTCTAAAATCACATTTGGAACCAACCAGGAGATTGTCCTTTCTGGGATTGATCCTCGACACGGAAGTGCAGAGGGTGTTTCTTCCAGAAGAAAAAGTGTTACGATGGTCCGGGATGTCCTAAAGCCAACCCGGGTGTCGGTTCATCAGTGCATTCGCCTTCTGGGAAAGATGGTGGTCTCTTTAGAGGCCCTGCAGTACGGGAGGTTTAACGCTTGGTCCTTCCAACTGGATCTCCTGGACAAGTGGTCGGGATCCCATCTACACATGCACCAGAGAATACGTCTGTCACCAAAGGCCAGGATTTCACTCCTCTGGTGGCTGCAATTACCTCACCTTCTGGAGGACCGCAGGTTCGGGATTCAGGACTGGATCCTTCTAACCACGGATGCAAGTCTCCGGGGCTGGGGCGCAGTCACTCAAGGGGAAACCTTCCAAGGAAGGTGGTCAAGTCTGGAAGCCGGCCTGCCGTTAAACATTCTGAAACTAAGAGCCGTGTACAACGGTCTTCTTCAGGCGGCCCATCTTCTGAGAAATCGGGCCGTTCAAGTGTAGTCGGACAATGTGACAACAGTGGCTTACATAAACCGACAGGGCGGAACGAAGAGCAGAGCTGCAATGTCAGAGGTAACAAGAATCCTCCTCTGGGCAGAAAAACAAGCGTTGGCGCTGTCAGGAATGTTCCAGTAGACAACTGGGAAGCGGACTTCCTCAGCAGACACTATCTCCATCCAGGGCAGTGGGGTCTCCATCCGGAGGTGTTCAAGTAACAGATCTTTGGGGCGTTCCCCAGATCAACATGATGGCCTCTCGTCTCAAAAAGAAACTTCGGGGGTATTGTTCCAGGTCGAGGGACCCGCAAGCAGTGGCGGTGGACGCCCTACTGACTCCGTGGGTGTTCCAGTCAGTGTATGTGTTTCCTCCACTTCCACTCATCCCAAGAGTTTTAAAGCTCATGAGAACAAGGGTTCAGGCGATCCTCATTGCTCCAGACTGGCCTATCAAGACTTACCGCGGCTATTTTTGACGGCATGGAGGTTGAACGCCTGATACTAGCTCGAAAGGGCATTCCGAACAAGGTTATTCCTACCCTGATACAGGCAAGAAAAGGAGTAACGTCTAAACATTACCATCGTATTTGGAAAGAATATGTATCTTGGTGTGAGTCCAAGAAATTTCCTGCGGTGGAGTTTCAACTGGGACGGTTTCTTCTCTTTCTACAAGCCGGTGTGGATATGGGCCTGAGGTTGGGATCTGTGAAGGTCCAGATTTCGTCCCTATCCATTTTCTTCCAGAAACAATTGTCTGCCCTCCCTGAGGTTCAGATCTTTTTGAAGGGAGTTGTGCACATCCAACCTCCCTTTGTACCGCCTACGGCGCCTTGGGACCTTAACGTGGTGTTGCAGTTCCTCCAATCGGACTGGTTCGAGCCTCTACAGGAGGTTGAGGTCAAATTTCTTACATGGAAGGCTGTCACGTTGTTGGCCTTAGCTTCTGCTAGACGTGTGTCGGAGTTGGGGGCTTTGTCCTGTAAAAGCCCATACTTGATCTTCCACGAAGATAGAGCTGAGCTCTGGACACGTCAGCAGTTTCTTCCGAAGGTTGTGTCCGCATTTCATATCAACCAACCTATTGTGGTGCCAGTGGCTATTGACTCCTCAATTTCATCAAAGTCCTTGGATGTTGTAAGGGGTCTGAAAATCTATCTGAAGAGGACTGCTCGTCACAGAAAATCGGACTCTCTGTTTGTCCTATATGATCCCAAGAAAATTGGGTGTCCTGCTTCTAAGCAGACGATCCCTCGCTGGATCAGGTTCACTATCCAGCATGCGTATTCTACGGCAGGATTGCCGTGTCCTACAACTGTCAAGGCCCACTCTACTTGTAAGGTGGGGTCTTCCTGGGCGGCTGCCTGGGTTGATTCGGCATTGCAACTTTGCCGAGCTGCAACTTGGTCTGGGTCGAACACGTTTGCAAAGTTCTACAAGTTCGATTCTTTGGCCTCTGATGATCTGCAGGAGCCTCCGCACTCTCCCTCCCGTTCTGGAAGCTTTGGTACATCCCCATGGTACTAATGTGGACCCCAGCATCATCTAAGACGCAAGAGAATAGGATTTTGGTTACCTACCCGTAAATCCTTTTCTCGTAGTCCGTAGAGGATGCTGGGCGCCCGCCCAGCGCTTCGTTTTCCTGCAATTGTTATCTGGTTCAGTACAACTTTTGTTTTAGTTGAGTACTGCATTGTTACTTGGTAAGTAATGTTTCAGCGGTTGCTGAGTTTTCAAGCTAAGTTAGCTTGATGTTCCTTGTATGTGTGAGCTGGTATGAATCTCGCCACTATCTGTGTTAAATCCTTCTCTCGAAGATGTCCGTCTCCTCGGGCACAGTTTCTAGACTGAGTCTTGTAGGAGGGGCATAGAGGGAGGAGCCAGCCCACACTCTCAAACTCTTAAAGTGCCAATGGCTCCTGGTGGACCCGTCTATACCCCATGGTACTTATGTGGACCCCACCATCCTCTACGGACCGAGAGAAATATCATTTGAATACCGCCCTATACTGTACATAGTTTGCAACTTGCTAACTCTGGGACCAGATGTAATTTAATTTTTAAATAAATTTATTTATTATGTACTACTTATAAACTGACCTCATCTTCATTGTATTTGAGAATAGACACCTTTGTACTAATAGCTTGATGATCAGTCACTAACGCAACTGACTACAGTGCTACACCCAGTATTAGGGATCTTCCAAATTCTTTCCTGACTCAATGCAACGATTACCCTACTTATAATTGCTTGTTGTGTTTTTCCATTCTAGTAGTAGCACATCTGTTTAGTTTTTCATCATTACCCCTCTGATAGGAAGGACCCCAGATTTAGATTTCCCTGGGATGATCTCATGTGCCCTGATAACACTGCAATTAGCAGCAGTGATAATACACGGATGTGGATCATAGGGGCAACAGTCATTAGGTCGATCACTATTGGTTGACAGTGACTAGGTCGACGTGATATATTTGATAATAAGGAGAGCTTTATGTGTTATGTTTAACGTTCATACCTGTAAAGATTAAAAATTAGTTAAAACAATGTTTACAGCCCTTTTTACTGAAGGGATTTGATGAGAGTTAGGAGTCCGTGTGAGAAGGGTTCCGTTTTTAAACAGTCTGCAAACGATCTGAACACTAGTGGATGGAGAACTGACCCTGCTGTCCCTACCTCACTGTGTACCCGTTCTGTCGGTGCTGTCCGGCTTGGTCCCCCACGCGGCTTAGTCAGCGGCTTCAGTTGGTATGTTGCGCTGACGTCATCTCCGTTCTCCAAATTCCGTCCTCTGTCCTTCCAGCAGTGCGTTCTCTGTACAGAGTACTCTGAAGCCACTGACTAAGACGTGCGGGTGACCAAGCCGGACAGCATCGACAGAACAGATACACAGTGAGATAGGGACAGCAGGGTCAGTTCTCCATCTCCATCCCAGTTCTCCACTGGTATTCAGATCGTTTGCAACTGCCAGACTTCAAGTGTACAATTTCATGCACTAGGATTTAACACATTAAATAATAGGATTTTGGTTACCTACCGGTAAATCCTTTTCTCTAGCATCCATAAGGGATATTGGAGAGACTTAGTACGATGGGGTATAGATGGAGTCCAAAGGAGCTGGTGCACTTTAAATTTCTTCACTGGGTGTGCTGGCTCCTCCCCTCTATGCCCCCCCCCCACCTCCCCCACAGGCAGTTTAGAAAAAAGTGCCCTCAGGAGAGGATGCACATCTCTACAGCTCCAGAGAGTTTTCTTCAATTTATTTTAAACTTTTATTATTTTTGGTTTGTTGTTTGGGCAACAGCATACCTGCACCGTGGGAAGTTAGGGGGGGAGGCGGTCACTGGCCCTGCTGCAGGACCACCGTCCTGAGAGGTTGTTTGTTCAGCGGGGCACTGCGCCTTGGCTGTCGCAATCGCAGCACGCCACACACCCCTAACACTAGCCTGAATGTGATGTCTGTGGTTAGTACAAGCTGGGAGCCCTGCTAGTGGGGTCCCCCGGTTCAAAGTGCGACTGAACGCGGGCTCTGCATACGAGACCCTCCCCCGTGTAAACTGGCTCAGGATGGCTTAAAACTGGTGCAATGTTTTTAAGCATGTTTGGAGACATTGCCAGTATAAACAACGCTGTAGCTCCTGCGCCTTTGGGGGGAAGCGGAGCTACCTCAGAGCGGGACCAGAGGCATTTTGGCGCCTTCCTCTGCTTACTGCAGCACCACTCAGCACACACAGCGCTTCCTGACTCACAAGACACGCTGGAAAGGGTGTAGCAAAGGGGGAGAGCCGCTATTGCACACAATCTGGGTCCACTACAGGACAGAATTTACCAGTGTTTCACTGTAATATCATTTAGCTGACAGCCTCACTGGGGCTGTACAGCTAGGGGTGTGCTGGTGTCTATCTCTGTATGTCTCCTCTGACATACAGTAAAGGCAGGCTTGATCAGTATTACTGTCTGTGTGTAGGTTATTGTGATTATTGTAAGCATGGATAAACACAAACTCTGTAGTGTATGCCACACTAGGTTCTCTCCCTTGTATACTGATTCCGTTTCATGTGAACAATGCAGCCAACCTTCACAACTGAGTGAGGGTGCTGGGGGAGAGGGTCCAGAGCCATCCTGGCTAGGGGCTCTTAAAACTATGATGTCTGATATGTCATCACAACTGTCTGCTAATGTACAGAAGACTCAGCTACTACAACAGGCTGTTGCAGATTTAGCTGCTAGGGCAGATGTTACACAGCCAACCATCTCTCATGCAGGTCCACAAAAACGTGGTTTACCTGCCATACTCTGATTCAGATGAGGATACACAGGAGGATGGGGAGGGCTTAGATCCCATTAGTAGGGATCCTGATTCTGCTCAGGGTATTGAACCCCTCATTCTGGCTATATGGGACTTGTTAAAGCTCCCTCTAGAGGACGCTGCGTCACAGCAGTCATTTTTCTTTATACAAAACAAGCCAAATGTTACTTCACCTGATTCGGCAGCGTTAGATGACCTATTTAAGGTGGCCTGGAAAAATTCAGACAATAAACTTCTAGTGTCAAAAAAGTTTTTGCACCCTTTCCCATTTGCTCCTGCAGGTAGGAAATTCTGGGAAAACCCCCTGGGGGTTGACTTATCAATCTCTCGACTGTCCAAAAAAGGCGGTGCTGCCTGCCTCGGGCTCCTTTACCATGAAGGATCCTGAGGACAGAAATATAGAGACTACTCTCAGATCTATTTACATGCAGCAGGTATATCACAGAGGCCGGTCATAGCAGGTTGCTGGATGACCAATGCCATTCACACGTGGGCTACTCAGATTCAGGAGGGCCTCTCAGGGGCTATGCTTCTGGTCACTATGGTGACTCTCCTCAAGCACATTCAGGACACTGCACGCGTCCTGTGTGACTCGCTCAAGGAGATGGGGGAAATTATTCTGCCATGGCAGTGTCAACGTGCAGGGCTTTGTGGTTGCGTCAGTGGATAGCGGACGCAGAATCAAAGCACAGTGTGGAATCCCTCCCCTTTTCGGGGGAATGGCTCTTTGGGGTCAAGTTGGATACGTGGATTTCCAAAGTCACTGCTGGGCAATTCACGGTTCTCCCCTCTGGGGCCCCGCTGGCTAGACTTTCCTACACGGGGCCGTCTGTTGAGTCCTTTCGGTCTAACAGATTTCGTTCTAGGGCCAGAGGTGCCTCCAATGCAAATAGAGGTGCCAGACGTAAGTCAAAAAGACCTGCAACCACCGGTTCTCAGGAACAGAGCACCAGTTCTGCTTTCATTAAGTCCTCAGCATGACGGTGCCCACTCACCACGAGGAGATCTCAAGGTGGGAGCCCGACTGCGTCACTTCAGCCGCATATGGGAAGGCTCCTGCCAACATACTTGGGTAAGGGACCTTATTTCTCAGGGCTACAAGCTGGAGTTCGACGGTGCTCCTCCCCAACGATTTTTCAGTTCCTGGTTTCCCTGGATATCAAGGACGCCTACCTTCATATTCCAATTTGGCCACCTCATCAGGCCCTACTGGACGATCACTGCCAGTTCCAGGCACTACCCTTTGGCCTGTCCACAGCTCCGAGGGTATTCACGAAGGTGATGGCGGAGATGATGTTCCAACTCCGGGTCCAGGGGTTCAATGTTGTCCCTTACCTGGACGATCTTCTGATAAAAGCAAGATCTAGGGAGCTTTTACTGCTCCATATCGACCACACTATACAACTTCTGTCTCGCCATGGGTGGATTCTTAATCTACAGAAGTCCCACCTGGAACCGACTCAGCGGCTCCTGTTCCTAGGGATGGTACTGTGCGGAAAGAAATGCAAAAGCAATGTCAGCAATCTTCATTCCGGGTGTGGACAACTGGAAAGCGGACTTCCTCAGTCGTCACGACCTCCACCTGGGAGAGTGGGGACTCCACCCTCAGGTGTTCCAACAGATCACCCACTGGTGGGGCTGCCTGCAGATAGACATGATGGCTTCTCGTCTCAACAAGAAGCTTCACTGGTATTGCTCTCAAACCAGGGACTCTCAAGCGAGGGCAGTGGACTCACTGACGTTGCCTTGGCCTTACCAGCTGGTCTACCGATTTCCTCCGATTCCGTTGCTCACAAGGGTGCTCAAGCGAATCAGAAATCAGGGAGTCCAGGCAATTCTGATTGCCCTGTATTGGCCTCGGAGGGCGTGGTACGCGGATCTTCTGGACATGTCCATTGAAGACCCTTGGGCTCTACCACTAAGAAGCGTCTTCTTCAACAAGGACCGTTCGTCTACCCGGATTTACGGCAACTTCATTTGACGGCATGGAGGTTGAGCAGAACATCCTAGCTCACAAGGGCCTTTCCAAAAAGGTTATTGCTACCATGGTTCAGGCCAGGAAACCTGTGACATCAAAACACTATAATCATATCTGGAGAAGATATGTATCTTGGTACGAGGAACGCACGTATCCTCCTGCAGAGTTCCACTTGGGAAGTTACTTACGTTTCCTGCAGGCTGGGGTGGATAAGGGCTTGTGTCTGGGTTCCATTAAGGTCCAGATATCAGCTCTCTCCATTTTCTACTAGAAGAAATTGGCATTGTAGCCAGAAGTTCAGACCTTCTTGCAGGGGGTACTCCACATACAACCTCCTATTGTGCCGCCTACGGCACCCTGGGATTTGAATGTGGGGTTGGAATTTCTACAGTCCCCCTGGTTTGAGCCTCTGATGACTGTGGAAGACAAGTACCTCATGTGGAAGATGGCTCCTGCTAGGCGTGTCTCGGAATTGGGGACCTTATCGAGTAAAAGTCCATACTTGGTCTTTTAGGAGGACAGATCGGAGCTCAGGACTAGGCAGCAGTTCCTGCCGAAGATTGTCTCTGCATTTCACCTGAATCAAGTTCTGTCACTTCTGCTCCTCCGGAGGCATTAGATGCGGTGCGAGCCTTGAAGATTTATGTCAAGCAGACGGCTCAGATCAGAAAGACGAATTCTTTATTCGTGCTCTATGATGCGCACAAAAAGGGTTGTCCTGCTTCGAAGTAGTCCATTGCTCGTTGGCGTAGGCTTACTATCCAGCAGGCCTATGTGTCGGCAGCCTTTCTTGTTCCTAAGTCTCTGAAAGCCCACTCTTCAAGATCTGTGGGCTCTTCGTGGGCGGCTGCCTGTGGACTCTCAGCCTTGCAACTATGCCGAGCTGCTACCTGGTTGGAGAACACCACCTTTGTGAAGTTCTACAAGTTTGATACCCTGGCCATAGAAGATACCCATTTTGGGCAGGTGGTGCTGCAGCAGCAGCATCCGCACGTTCCTGCCTGTTCTGACAGCTTTGGGACGTCCCCATCATACTAAGTCTCTCCAATATCCCTTATGGATGCTAGAGAAAATAGGATTTTAATACCTACCGGTAAATCCTTTTCTCGTAGTCCATAAGGGATATTGGTCGCCCGCCTCAGTGCGTTGACTTTTCTGCAGGTTCTCGGTTATGTGGTTACCTGTTCAGCTGTTGCTGTTTGTTGTTACCAGCCATTGCTGGTTGTTGTATGTTCTTGGTGTGCTGGTCTTAAATGTCACCACTCCTTGTGGTCATGTTCCTTCTCTCGTACATGTCCTTTCTCCTTCGGGCACTGTTTTACCTATAACTGCCTGTGGCAGGGGGCATAGAGGGGAGGAGCCAGCACACCCAGTGAAGAAATGTAAAGTGCCCCGGCTCCTTTGGACCCCATCTATACACAATCATACTAAGTTTCCCCAATATCCCTTATGGACTACAAGAAAAGGATTTACCGGTAGGTAATTAAAATCCTATCATCACGTCTAATCTCCTTTCTAATACCCCTTTCACATCTCCAATGCCGGATTCCACCCGGGAATTGGAAACGGGTCCTTACCGGGTGGGATCCTGCATTAGAGACTCTCCTACCCCTTTCGCTGGCTGTCCAACCCGGCAATAAGCTAGGTCGGTGGCGGATGCGGGGGCGGCGCTGGGAGATGAGCTCATCTCCGCGCCGCCTCTCCCTATCTAGTAAATGAGTCCTGGGTCGCATCGACCTGGGAATCCGTTTATGCAGCCACTGACCCGGTATTCAACCGGGGAATAACACTGCTGATAACCCGGGTTGAATTACTGGGTCAGGCGACCCGGAAATTCAGAGTTGGCGCTTTCACACCGCACACTGACCCGTGTTGACCCGGCAATATGCCGGGTCGATACCGGGTTATTTGTGCGGTGTGAACGGGGTATTAAGTAATCCCTGTTATCGCACATATCGCGCCTGTAGTAATCGGGTTTTGCTACGTAAAGCTAAAATTATAACACCACGCCCGCTAGTAGATGTAATGGGGTAAAAAGAATTGAATACCGCCCCTATGTGTTGATATTAGTTTTCACCTTTCATTATGATTGTCAGGTTGTTTTTTTCTAAGTTACTAAAAAATAATTATGCATAAACAAATAAAACAAGTACACTACAATGGCCCATTGCAAAAATGAGGCACAATGCAAACCACATTTAGTAGCTATGCCACAAGATCAGCACACGGTTCATCTTTACCAGTGTTGGTTTCTTTTATGTGATTCTTAAGTAACTGGTTCATTTTGCAGTGTTGACATGTAGTGCATTCTGGGGCACATGACCTCATAGATTTCATATTTGACTTTTCAGGCACAGTTAGAAAAAAAACTGCAGCAACAGATCGCATCACTAACTGGTGAGCTGGTGTCTGAGAAAGGAAAGCTGTCTGACTTGCAGAAAGCCAGTGATGACCTCCAAGGAAAACTGGGAAGTCTCCAGTCTGATATGTATGGAAAGGAGTCTGAAGTTTCTGCAATCCGACAAGATCTAAAAGTATGACAGAGAAAATGTTTATTTCTATTACTGGCTTGGTGAAATTATACATGCCTGCTTACTTTACTGACCTAACTTCCCAACACTGCCTGCAACTCAGGTAGCTACAGCAATTTCTGAGCTATTGAATTTACCCCGCTAAGTATATAATTGTGGACGGTTTTCATCCGTTTTTAAGGCATTTTCGCCAATGCCCTTTCACTTTTTTTTTAAATGAAAATATATTGGCGGAAAATGCTTCAAAATCTGCTAAAACAGCCCGCATTTTCACCGGCGCAGGTGCAAAAGCATGTGGATTCGCCAATCCACATGTTTTTCGTTCATGCTGAATGTTTCGCCTAGGCAGTAACGGACCTGCTATTGCAAAGGGCACCCTGAAAAATAGGAAAAAGTGCTGTTTTTTCGCCTAGGACAAAAATTCCACTAATTGAATACCCCTCCATATATGTACATGTATAAAAACCTACAGCACCCAACATTTTGAAACTAAAAATATGTACTGTTGATATTTATTAAAATAAGATTTTAAACCTACCGGTAAATCTTTTTCTCCTAGTCCGTGAGGACCATGGGGTATAGACTGCCTCCGCAGGAGACATGGGCACTCTAAAGACTTTAGAATGGGTGTGCACTGGCTCCTCCCACTATGTCCCTCCTCCAGACCTCAGTTAGAGAAACTGTGCCCAGAGGAGACGGACAGTATGAGGAAAGGATTTTTGTTAATCTAAGGGCAAGATTCATACCAGCCCACACCACCCATATCGTATGACCTGGAATATACGGAGTTAACAGCATGAACAAAAACCGCATCAGCCAAAGACTGATCTTAACTGTAACATAACCCTTATGTAAGCAACAACTATATACAAGTCTTGCAGAAATAAGTCCGCACTGGGACGGGCGCCCAGCATCCTCTACGGACTAGGAGAAAAAGATTTACCGGTAGGTTTAAAATCTTATTTTCTCTAACGTCCTAAGTGGATGCTGGGGACTCCGTAAGGACCATGGGGAATAACGGCTCCGCAGGAGACTGGGCACAAAAGTAAAGCTTTAGAACTACCTGGTGTGCACTGGCTCCTCCCCCTATGACCCTCCTCCAAGCCTCAGTTAGATTTCTGTGCCCGAACGAGAAGGGTGCACACTAGGTGGCTCTCCTGAGCTGCTTAGTGAAAAGTTTAGTTTTAGGTTTTTTATTTTCAGTGAGACCTGCTGGCAACAGGCTCACTGCATCGAGGGACTAAGGGGAGAAGAAGCGAACTCACCTGCGTGCAGAGTGGATTGGGCTTCTTAGGCTACTGGACATTAGCTCCAGAGGGACGATCACAGGCCCAGCCATGGATGGGTCCCAGAGCCGCGCCGCCGGCCCCCTTACAGAGCCAGAAGACAGAAGAGGTCCGGAAAATCGGCGGCAGAAGACGTCCTGTCTTCAACAAGGTAGCGCACAGCACTGCAGCTGTGCGCCATTGCTCTCAGCACACTTCACACTCCGGTCACTGAGGGTGCAGGGCGCTGGGGGGGGGGGGCGCCCTGAGACGCAATAAAAACACCTTGGATGGCAAAAAATGCATCACATATAGCTCCTGGGCTATATGGATGCATTTAACCCCTGCCAGAATACATCGAAAAACGGGAGATAAGGGGGCGGAGCCTATCTCCTCAGCACACTGGCGCCATTTTCCCTCACAGCTCCGTTGGAGGGAAGCTCCCTGGCTCTCCCCTGCAGTCACTACACTACAGAAAGGGTTAAAAAAGAGAGGGGGGGGCACTAATTATGCGCAGTATTAAAGATACAGCAGCTATAAGGGGAAAAACACTTATATAAGGTTATCCCTGTATATATATAGCGCTCTGGTGTGTGCTGGCAAACTCTCCCTCTGTCTCCCCAAAGGGCTAGTGGGGTCCTGTCCTCTATCAGAGCATTCCCTGTGTGTGTGCTGTACGTCGGTACGTTTGTGTCGACATGTATGAGGAGAAAAATGATGTGGAGACGGAGCAGATTGCCTGTAATAGTGATGTCACCCCCTAGGGGGTCGACACCTGAGTGGCTGAACTGTTGGAAGGAATTACGTGACAGTGTCAGCTCTGTATAAAAGACAGTGGTTGACATGAGACAGCCGGCTACTCAGCTTGTGCCTGTCCAGACGTCTCATAGGCCGTCAGGGGCTCTAAAGCGCCCGTTACCTCAGATGGCAGATATAGACGCCGACACGGATACTGACTCCAGTGTCGACGGTGAAGAGACAAATGTGACTTCCAGTAGGGCCACACGTTACATGATGGAGGCAATGAAAAATGTTTTACACATTTCTGATAATACGAGTACCACCAAAAAGGGGTATTATGTTCGGTGAGGAAAAACTACCTGTAGTTTTCCTGAATCTGAGAAATTAAATGAGGTGTGTGATGATGCGTGGGTTTCCCCCGATAACAACTGATAATTTCTAAAATGTTATTGGCATTATATCCTTTCCCGCCAGAGGTTAGGGTGCGTTGGGAAACACCCCCTAGGGTGGATAAAGCGCTCACACGCTTGTAAGGGCTCTACCCTCTTCTGAGATGGCCGCCCTTAAGGATCCTGCTGATAGAAAGCAGGAGGGTATCCTAAAATGTATTTACACACATACTGGTGTTATACTGCGACCAGCAATCGCCTCAGCCTGGATGTGCAGTGCTGGGTTGGCGTGGTCGGATTCCCTGACTGAAAATATTGATACCCTAGATAGGGACAGTATATTTTTGCCTATAGAGCATTTAAAAGATGCATTTCTATATATGCGTAATGCACAGCGGAATATTTGCCGACTGGCATCAAGTCTAAGTGCGTTGTCCATTTCTACCAGTAGAGGGTTATGGACACGACAGTGGTCAGGTGATGCGGATTTCAAACGGCATTTGGAAGTATTGCCTTATTAAGGGGAGGAGTTATTTGGGGTCGGTCTTTCAGACCTGGTGGCCACGGCAACAGCTGGGAAATCCACGTTTGTACCCCAGGTCGCCTCTCAACATGAGAAGACGCCGTATTATCAGGCGCAGTCTTTTCGTGGACAAGCGGGCAAAAGGTTCCTCATTTCTGCCCCGTGACAGAGGGAGAGGAAAAAGGCTGCAGAAATCAGCCAGTTCCCAGGAACAGAAACCCTCTCCCGCCTCTGCCAAGCCCTCAGTATGACGCTGGGGCTTTACAAGCAGAATCAGGCACGGTGGGGGGCCCGTCTCAATGAATTTCAGCGCGCAGTGGGCTCACTCGCAAGTAGACCCCTGGATCCTTCAGGTGATATCTCAGGGGTACAAATTGGAATTCGAGACGTCTCCCCCTCGCCGTTTCCTAAAGTCGGCTTTACCGATGTCTCCTTCTGACAGGGAGACAGTTTTGGAAGCCATTCACAAGCTGTATTCCCAGCAGGTGATAATCAAGGTACCCCTCCTGCAACAGGGAACGGGGTATTATTCCACACTGTTGTGGTACCGAAGCCGGACGGCTCGGTGAGACCGATTCTAAATCTAAAATCTTTGAACACTTACATACAGAGGTTCAAATTCAAGATTGAGTCACTCAGAGCAGTGATTGCGAACCTGGAAGAAGGGGACTACATGATGTCTCGGGACATCAAGGATGCTTACCTTCATGTCCAAATTTACCCTTCTCACCAAGGGTACCTCAGGTTTATGGTACAGAACTGTCACTATCAGTTCAGACGCTGCCGTATGGATGGTCCACGGCACCCCGGGTCTTTACCAAGGTAATGGCCGAAATGATGATATTCCTTCGAAGGAAGGGAATTTTAGTTATCCCTTACTTGGACGATTCCCTGATAAGGGTAAGATCCAGGGAACAGTTGGAGGTCGGTGTAGCACTATCTCAGGTAGTGTTGCGGCAGCACGATTGGATTCTCAATATTCCAAAATCGCAGCTGGTTCCGACGACTCGTCTTCGTTTCCTAGGGATGATCCTGGACACAGTCCAGAAAAAGGTGTTTCTCCCGGAGGAGAAAGCCAGGGAGTTATCCGAGCTAGTCAGGAACCTCCTAAAACCGAGCCAAGTCTCAGTGCATCAATGCACAAGGGTTCTGGGTAAAATGGTGGCTTCCTACGAAGCAATCCCATTCGGCACATTCCACGCAAGAACTTTCCAGTGGGACCTGCTGGACAAATGGTCCGGGTCGCATCTTCAGATGCATCAGCGGATAACCCTGTCACCAAGAACAAGGGTGTCCCTCCTGTGTTGGTTGCAGAGTGCTCATCTTCTAGAGGGCCGCAGATTCGGCATTCAGGACTGGGTCCTGGTGACCACGGATGCCAGCCTGCGAGGCTGGGGAGCAGTCACACAGGGAAGGAATTTCCAGGGCTTATGGTCAAGCCTGGAGACATCACTTCACATAAATATCCTGAAGCTAAGGGACATTTACAATGCTCTAAGCTTAGCAAGACCTCTGCTTCAAGGTCAGCCGGTGTTGATCCAGTTGGACAACATCACGGCAGTCACCCACGTAAACAGACAGGGTGGCACAAGAAGCAGGAGGGCAATGGCAGAAGCTGCAAGGATTCTTCGCTGGGCGGAAAATCATGTGATAGCACTGTCAGCAATTCCGGGAGTGGACAACTGGGAAGCAGACTTCCTCAGCAGACACGACCTCCACCCGGGAGAGTGGGGACTTCACCCAGAAGTCTTCCACATGATTATAAACCGTTGGGAAAAACTCGACAGGTATTGCGCCAGGTCAAGGGACCCTCAGGCAATAGCTGTAGACGCTCTGGTAACACCGTGGGTGTACCAGTCAGTGTATGTGTTCCCTCATCTGCCTCTCATACCCAAGGTACTGAGATTGATAAGATGGAGAGGAGTAAGCACTATATTCGTGGCTCCGGATTGGCCAAGAAGGACTTGGTAACCGGAACTTCAAGAGATGCTCACGGAGGATCCGTGGCCTCTACCTCTAAGAAGGGACCTGCTCCAGCAAGGACCCTGTCTGTTCCAAGACTTACCGCGGCTGCGTTTGACGGCATGGCGGTTGAACGCCGGATCCTGAAGGAAAAAAGGCATTCCGGATGAAGTCATCCCTATCCTGATCAAAGCCAGGAAGGATGTAACCGCAAAACATTATCACCGCATTTGGCGAAAATATGTTGCGTGGTGCGAGGCCAGTAAGGCCCGATGGAGGAAATTCAACTGGGTCGATTCCTACATTTCCTGCAAACAGGAGTGTCTATGGGCCTGAAATTGGGGTCCATTAAGGTTCAAATTTCGGCCCTGTCAATTTTCTTCCAAAAAGAACTAGCTTCAGTCCCTGAAGTTCAGACGTTGTAAAAGGGGTACTGCATATACAGCCTCCTTTTGTGCCTCCAGGGGCACCTTGGGATCTCAATGTAGTTTTTTGGTTCCAAAAGTCACATTGGTTTGAACCACTTAAATCTGTGGAGTTAAAATATCTCACATGGAAAGTGGTCATGCTGTTGGCCCTGGCCTGGGCCAGGCGCGTGTCAGAATTGGCGGCTTTATCCTGTAAAAGCCCTTATCTGATTTTCCATTCGGACAGGGCGGAATTGAGGACTCGTCCTCAGTTTCTCCCTAAGGTGGTTTCAGCGTTTCACCTGACAACCTATTGTGGTGCCTGCGGCTACTAGGGACTTGGAGGACTCCAAGTTGCTAGACGTTGTCAGGGCCCTGAAAATATATGTTTCCAGGACGGCTGGAGTCAGAAAATCTGACTCGCTGTTTATCCTGTATGCACCCAACAAGCTGGGTGCTCCTGCTTCTAAGCAGACTATTGCTCGTTGGATTTGTAGTACAATTCAGCTTGCACATTCTGTGGCAGGCCTGCCACAGCCAAAAATCTGTAAATGCCCACTCCACAAGGAAGATGGGCTCATCTTGGGCGGCTGCCCGAGGGGTCTCGGCTTTACAACTTTGCCGAGCAGCTACTTGGTC
Source organism: Pseudophryne corroboree (assembly GCF_028390025.1). Lineage (NCBI taxonomy): Eukaryota > Metazoa > Chordata > Amphibia > Anura > Myobatrachidae > Pseudophryne > Pseudophryne corroboree. The sequence continues at coordinate 535,758,901 of NC_086449.1, forward strand.
AGGAGCAAATACGTTTGTAAAATTCTACAAAATTGATACCCTGGCTGAGGAGGACCTGGAGTTCTCTCATTTGGTGCTGCAGAGTCATCCGCACTCTCCCGCCCGTTTGGGAGCTTTGGTATAATCCCCATGGTCCTTACGGAGTCCCCAGCATCCACTTAGGACGTTAGAGAAAATAAGAATTTACTTACCGATAATTCTATTTCTCGTAGTCCGTAGTGGATGCTAGGCGCCCATCCCAAGTGCGGATTGTCTGCAATACTGGTACATAGTTATTGTTACCAAAAAATCGGGTTATTGCTGTAGTGAGCCATCTTTTCTAGAGGCTCCTCTGTTATCATGCTGTTAACTGGGTTTAGATCACGAGTTGTACGGTGTGATTGGTGTGGCTGGTATGAGTCTTACCCGGGATTCAAAATCCTTCCTTATTGTGTACGCTCGTCCGGGCACAGTATCCTAACTGAGGCTTGGAGGAGGGTCATAGGGGGAGGAGCCAGTGCACACCGGGTAGTTCTAAAGCTTTACTTTTGTGCCCAGTCTCCTGCGGAGCCGCTATTCCCCATGGTCCTTACGGAGTCCCCAGCATCCACTACGGACTACGAGAAATAGAATTATCGGTAAGTAAATTCTTATTTTCTCTTGCGTCCTAGAGGATGCTGGGGACTCCGTAAGGACCATGGGGATTATACCAAAGCTCCAAACCGGGCGGGAGAGTGCGGATGACTCTGCAGCACCGATTGAGCAAACATGAGGTCCTCATCAGCCAGGGTATCAAACTTGTAGAATTTTGCAAAGGTGTTTGAACCCAACCAAGTAGCTGCTCGGCAAAGCTGAAAAGCCGAGACGCCTCGGGCAGCCGCCCAAGAAGAGCCCACCTTCCTAGTGGGATGGGCCTTTACAGAATTTGGTAACGACAATCCAGCCGTAGAATGAGCCTGCTGAATCGTGTTACAGATCCAGCGAGCAATAGTCTGCCTAGAAGCAGGAGCACCAACCTTGTTGGCTGCATACAGGACAAACAGTGCATCTGTTTTTCCAACCCGAGCCGTCCTGGCTACGTAAATTTTTAAGGCCCTGACTACATCAAGGGACTTGGAATCCTCCAAGTCTCCCGTAGCCACCGGCACCACCATAGGTTGGTTCATAGGAAAACAATGAAACCACCTTAGACAAAAATTGAGGACGAGTCCTCAACTCTGCCCTATCCACATAGAAAATCAGATATGGGCTTTTGTGAGACAAAGCCGCCAATTCGGACACCCGCCTTGCAGATGCCAAGGCCAACAACATGACCACCTTTCAAGTGAGAAATTTTAATTCAACTGTTTGAAGAGGCTCAAACCAGTGAGATCTTAGGAACTGTAACACCACGTTAAGGTCCCATGGTGCCACTGGTAGCACAAAAAGGAGGCTGGATGTGCAGCACTTCCTTTACAAAAGTCTGGACTTCTGGAAGAGAAGCCAATTCCTTCTGAAAGAATATAGATAGGGCCGAAATCTGTACCTTAATGGAGCCTAACTTCAGGCCCATATCCACTCCTGTCTGTAGAAAGTGGAGAAAACGGCCCAAGTGGAAATCTTCCGTAGGAGCATTCTTGGTTTCACACCAAGATACATACTTTCTCCAGATACGGTGATAATGTTTCGCCGTCACCTCCTTCCTAGCCTTTATCAGAGTAGGAATGACTTCCTCCGGAATACCTTTCCCAGCTAGGATTCGGTGTTCAATCACCATGCCGTCAAACGTAACCGCGGTAAGTCTTGGAACACGCAAGGCCCCTGCTGCAACAGGCACTCCCTGAGAGGAAGAGGCCATGGATCTTCTGTGAGCATCTCCTGAAGATCTGAATATCAGGCCCTTCGAGGCCAGTCTGGAACAATGAGTATTGTCTGCACTCTTTTTTGTCAATATTTTTGAGAGGAGTGGAAGAGGAGGGAACACATAGACCGACTGGAAACACCCATGGTGGCACCAGGGCGTCTACCGCTACTGCCTGAGGGTCCCTTGACCTGGCACCACACCTCCGAAGCTTCTTGTTGAGGCATGACGCCATCATGTCTATTTGAGGAAGTCCCCAAAGACTTGTTATCTCTGCAAAAACTTCTTGATTAAGTCCCCACTCTCCTGGATGGAGATCGTGTCTGCTGAGGAAGTCTGCTTCCCAGTTGTCCTTACATCGCCGGAATGAAGACTGCTGACAGAGCGCTTCCGTGATTTTCCGCCCAGCGAAAAATCCTGGTGGCTTCCGCCATTGCCACTCAGCTCCTTGTCCCGCCTTGGCGGTTTACATGAGCCACGGCTGTGACATTGTCTGATTGAATCAGAACCGGTAGGTCGCGAAGAAGATTCCCCGCTTGTCGTAGGCCGTTGTATATGGCCCTTAAGTCTAGAATGTTGATGTGTAGATAAGCCTCCTGGCTTGACCATAGTCCCTGAAAATTTCTTCCTTGTGTGACTGTTCCCCATCCTCGGAGGCTCGCGTCCGTGGTCACCAGAACCCAGTCTTGAATGCCGAACCTGCGACCCTCTAGAAGGTGAGCACTCTGCAGCCACCACAGGAGTGACACCCTGGCCCTGGGTGACAGGCTTATTTTCTGATGAATTTGAAGATGGGACCCGGACCACCTGTCCAGTAGGCCCCACTGAAATGTCCTCGCATGAAAACCTGCCGAAGGGGATGGCCTCGTAGGTCGCCACCATTATTCCCAGCACTCGAGTGCATCGATGGACTGACACTCTTTTAGGCTTTAACAGGTCTTTGATCATTTTCTGGAGTTCCTGGGCTCTTTACTACCGGGAGAAAAAACCCCTCTGTTTTTCCGTATCCAGAATCATTCCCAAAAAAATACAACCGATTTGTCGGAAGCCACTGCGACTTTGGCAGCTTTAGAGTCCAGCTGTGCTGTTGTAGTACTCTCACGGAGAGAGACACTGTTTTTAATAACTGCTCCCCTGAACTCGCTTTTATCAGTAGATCGTCCCAGTATGCGATACTTGTGACCCCTTGTTAGTGCAGGAGAACCATTATTTCCGCCATTACCTTGGTGAAATTCTCGGGCCCGTAGAAAGCCCAGATGGCAACATCTGAAACCGATAATGACAATCCTGTACAGCGAACCTTAGGTACGCCCGATGACGAGGATATATGGGGACATGAAGGTATGCCTCCTTTATGTCTAGTGACACCCAAAAATCCCCCCCTTTCCAGGGTGGCTATCGTTGCCTTGAGAGATTCCATCTTGAATCTGAACCTCTTTAAATGTAGGTTTAGGAATTTTAGATTCAGAATCGATCTGACCGAGCCATCCGGCTCCGGGACCACAATAGGGCTGAATAAAACCCTTTTCCCTGTTGCTCCAGGGGAACCATGATAAACACTTGCTGTTGACCAGCTTTAGTATGGCAGCCAAAATTATTTTCCTCTCCGGGGAAGTAGCTGGCAAGGCCGATTTGAAAATCGGTGTGGCAGCCCCTCTTTGATGGATGTGGTAGAGGCCGGGGAGGTCACTTTTCCTGTGAACTGGCCGTAGCCAGTGATCTTTTCCCTCTACCTCTACCTTAGGCAAGGAACTAAAGCCACGCCCATTTTCTGAACTTACGCGACCGTAAGGACTGCATCTGTTATTAGGGTGTTTCCTTTTGCTGCGGGGGAACATAAGGCAAAAAGGACGACTTACCCGCGGTAGCTGTAAAAACCAGGTCCGCGAGGCCCTCCCCAAATAAAACTTCACCCTTGCAAGGTAAAGCTTCCATATGACTCTCCGAGTCAGCATCACCTGTCCATTGACGGGTCCGCAGGGACCTACTAGCAGAACCTGACATGGCATTAGCTCTTGAACCCAAAAGCCCAATATCTCTCGCAGCCTCTCTCATATATAGTGCTGCGTCCTTGATGTGACCTAAGGTCAACACCATACTATCTTTATCTAGGGTGTCAATGTCATAAGACAAGTCATCAGCCCAAGCTGCGATTGCGCTACCTACCCATGCCTACGCTACTGCAGGTCTAAATAGGGCTCTGGCAGTCGCATACAATATATTTTGGGTGTAGTACGGGTGACCGGCGGTCTCCTGACCGCCGGTCACCTTACCGACGCTGGGATCCCGGCAGCATACCGACGCCGGGATCCCGGCGGGGAGGGGCGAGTGCAGCAAGCCCCTAGCGGGCTCGCTGCGCTCGCCACGCTGCGCTCGCCACGCTGCGGGCTCGGTGGCGACCTGCGGTCGCCACGGGTTCTATTCCCACTCTATGGGTGTCGTGGACACCCACGAGTGGAAATAGTCCCTGTTGGTCGGCATGCCGACCATCGGGATAGTGAGCCGTCGGGCTCACGGAGGAGGTCATGTGACTGTCGGTCAGCCGACCGGCGGTCACATGACTACCACCCTTTATTTTAAGGTAGATTCCTGCCTACTATCCGCAGGATCCTATAGGGCCGCCGTATCAGGGGACGGCAATGCTACCTTCTTGGACCAGGGCGTTAAAGTCTTGTCCAGCGTGGGCGAGGATTCCCACCGTAACCTGTCCTTTGAGGGGAATGGATACGCCATAATAATACTCTTGGGAACTTGCAGTCTAATGTCAGGAGTCTCCCAAGCTTTTTTTTTTTTTTTTTTTTTTAAACGGTCAGCTCATGAGATGTTAGGTTATTTTTCTTTAAATATGCAGACCCTCGTGTCAGGGACAGAGGAGTCCTCTGAGATATGCAAAACAACGTTTATTACAATAAACCTAAATTGAATACTGTCGCGACTCATGGGTGCAACCTTGCATCATCCTAGTCGACACTGGAGTCGGAATCCATGTCGGTATCAGTGTCTGCTAACTGGGTAAAGGGACATTTATGGGACCCCGAAGGGTCCTGGGACACAGTAAAAGCCATGGGTTTATTCCCTGCTTGTCTTTGGACTCTGCTTTGTCCAATCTGTAATAAAGCCACATTATCATTCAAAACATTCCACATGTCCACCCAATCAGGTGTCGGCTGTGCCGACGGAGACACCACCACCATCTGCTCTGCTACCTCCCAAGACGAGCCTTCCGCTTCAGACATGTCGACACACACGTACTGACACCCCCCACACACACTGGGATAAATAAATATGGGGACTGACCCACAATAAGGCCCTTTGGAGAGACCGAGAGAGAGAATGCCAGCACACACCCAGCGCCACAATATGCTGAAACCACGGTCCCAGCCTAAATAGCGCTTTATACATAAATATATGTACAAACTGCACCAAATAAATGTGCCCCTCCTCGTTTTTGTCCCCTGTAATTGTTCAGCAGGGTAGAGTAAGGGAGCACTTCACTGCAGCATGCTGTGGAGAAAAATGGCGCTGGTTAGTGCTGGAGGATCAAGCTCCGCCCCCTCGACGGCGGGCTTCGGTCCCGCTCAATTTCTTAATACTGGCGGAGGTTTTATGTTATATTGCCTCAGCAGTATTTAATATCTGTGCCAGTGCTGTTTATGAGGTAAAAATTGCTGCCCAGGGCGCCCCCGCCCTGCACCCGTACAGTGCCTTCTGTGTGTGTGTCGGGAGCAATGGCGCGCAGCGTTACCGCTGCGCTGTACCTCAGTGAAGATCTGAAGTCTTCTGCCGCCTTTGAAGTCTTCTTTCTTCTCATACTCACCAGGCTTCTATCTTCTAGCTCTGTGAGGGGGACGGCGGCGTGGCTCCGGGACGAACGACGAGGATGAGACCTGTGTTCCGACCCTCTGGAACTAATGGTGTCCAGTAGCCTAAGAAGCAGAGCCTATCATTTAAGTAGGTCTGCTTCTCTACCCTCAGTCCCACGATGCAGGGAGCCTGTTGCCAGCAGTGCTCCCTGAAAATAAAAAACCTAACAAAAAGTATTTTTCAGAGAAACTCAGGAGAGCTCCCCTGTAGTGCCTCTAGTCTCCTCTGGGCACAGGATCTAACTGAGGTCTGGAGGAGGGGCATAGAGGGAGGAGCCAGTGCACACCCATTCTAAAGTCTTTAGAGTGCCCATGTCTCCTGCGGAGCCTGTCTATACCCCATGGTCCTTACGGAGTCCCCAGCATCCTCTAGGACGTAAGAGAAAATACTTTTACTTTAAATAATTCAATATTCTATAGCCAGTGATAGGGTTAGTACAAGCTACTATACTGGTCTATATTGCAATAGTTTTAAAAATGTACTTGTGAATATTGAGAATAGATTAGTTTACTACAGTACAGTTCTACTACCAATAACTAGTTTTTCTTTAGCATCTGTTGGATTATACTGTGAGCATGGGCTATAGAGGTGAATGTAGGAGTTTGGGACTTGAATAAATTCTTCAGTGAAGTTTGAGTTTCTCCCCTCTGTGTCCCCTAGCAAGGATCTTTTTTTTAAGTGAACACAGAAGGCAGGGTGCTTGTTAAGTGATGCTGCCTGCGGCAGCACTATATTTTAGGTTATAATATTTTGTGACTCTCTGCTCTCACAACAACTGCTCATCTTTTACTAATGTGCGCCAACACCGTTTTTCTAAGGATTGGGCTCTGGAGAGGCAGAATAAGATGTTACTTCTGCAGGTGATATCCAGAACCCTTGCAGCTGTTGCTGATTTCCTCCTTGCACAGAATATACTCTGGTGCTGTGACTGTACTTACACAGATTTCTCTCCCCATTCAGTTGAGCCTGAGAGGAGTCTTGTCCTTATCTCCGATTTTGACTTTGCGATTTCCCTTGAACCACCGATACTGACTATCTTTACTTGCCAATTTTGACTATACTATGTACCAGATTGTACAATATATAGTCACGATTGCCTTGCCTGCACAGTCTATCTTTTCATGTGATACCAACCCCACGGCAGTGCGCATTGGTATCTCAAGGTGTGTACACACTGGCCCTCATTCCGAGTTGTTCGCTCGCTAGCTGCTCTTAGCAGCATTGCACACGCTAGGCCGCCGCCCTCTGGGAGAGTATCTTAGCATAGCAGAATAGCGAACGAAAGCTCGAGACTTACTCCTACACTGCGATCAGCTCAGCCCGTGTCGTTCCTGGTTAGACGTCACAAACACGCCCTGCATTCGGCCAGCCACTCCCCCGTTTCTCCAGACACTCCCGCGTTTTTTCCTGGCACGCCTGCGTTTTTCCGCACACTCCCAGAAAACGGTCAGTTTCCGCCGAGAAACACCCACTTCCTGTCAATCACACTCCGATTACTTCAACTATGAAAATTCTTCGTTCGGACGTGAGTAAATCTACTAAGTTTTGTGCTAAAATACTTAGCGCATGCGCACTGCGTACCATGCGCATGCGCATTTTCGCCCTAATTGCTCCATTGCGAAAATCGGCAACGAGCGAACAACTCGGAATGACCCCCACTGTGCGATATGTGCTAACTTTCCTTACGTTTTGACTGTATAGTGAAAAGCTTAAGGTTTACATCACACTGTGTGTATGCACTTTAAGAAGGGTAAGGTGAGGGCTCGTTCTATTAGTCTGCTTACTGGGCACACTCACAGGGTTTTCCTTGCAATCATTGTGAGCTTACTGGCACTGAATCCATTAATGCAGAGGGGTCTATGGTTTGGCTTTGAATCTACTCCTTGGTAGCCTTTTCCTTTAACATTACAGACAGTGTAAAGTTAACAAGTCTATAAGCCACAGTAGCAACTACTCTATATATCCTTTGCCAAAGGAAAGTAATAAATATTTTTATTGTGATGTACTCTTTCTGTGACATTTTGTCACTTGTGTAGGTCTCTTTATTTGTATTGATTGTGTTGTGCATGCGTTAGTCGCATTGAAGTACCAGAGTGTCTTCTGATGGGGTGACTTCGGTGACCTTTTTTACAAATTCCAAATGTCACTCGTTTGAGAAGCTGAGGCCACTTTGGTGTGTTTGTCTGGGTGAGAGGAATCCTAGACTGAGCTACATATTTGATTTGCTGAAGCTCCCTCTCAGATCTTCGTGGAAATTACAAAAACACTGGCTTTGTTGGAAACCATTCAGTGCATAGTCTCGTTGGATTGCCCATTCATTCAAAAAAAAAAACCCTAGGATTTTCTTAGTCCAGAAACAGAATAATTCTGCCTGGCCAATGTTTTAAACTACAAAGATCCGAACCTCCGCCTTAAATCTCTCCACTGGAAGATGGAGAATCTGAGGTCTGTAATAAACAGCATGGATCAGAGAGATGAGGTATGCCTACTTACATATTCCAATCTGGGAAGATCACATGCCCCTTCTTGGATCCGGGTTACAAGAGCAATGGAGGATTGTGGTGTTGGGAGACACTTACTTCTTGGATTCGCCATCCAACCTCTACTTTATCCATTTCAGGCTCTTCCTTTTAAACTAATGACAGCGCCAAGGGTCTGTACAAAGATCATGACTGCAGTGATGAGTCTCTTGAGAGCCAGAGGTGTTATCTAGGCATTCTGTTAATAAGGGACATGATCTCTGACTATTGTGTAAGCCGATACATAATTGATTGTTCAGATTCTACATCGACATGTGGTGCATATCCGTTATCAAAACTCCATGCTTATTCATGAGCAGCAGATAAGCTTCAGTTTCACACAATAGTAGCAGAGACTTTTACTACTCAAAGTGAAAATTATTTAATTACACAGACTAATGAGTTCTCTTTCGCTCTCGGACGACTGTGTCCATTTAGACCTTTTACATATGTGTCCATTTACATCTAGCCTTGTACGTTAAACAGCCCTTGACTTGGTAGTGACAAGTGGCTTTTTTTTTTTTTGTTTCTCTAGCATCCATAAGGGATATTGGGGAGACTTAGTACGATGGGGTATATAGACGGGATCCAAAGGAGTGGTGCACTTTAAATTTCTACACTGGGTGTGCTGGCTCCTCCCCTCTATGCCCCCTCCCACAGGCAGTTTAGAAAAAAGTGCCCTCAGGAGAGGATGCACATCTCTGCAGCTCCAGAGAGTTTTCTTCAATTTCTTTTCAATCTTTATTATTTTCGGTATGCTGTTTGGGCAACAGCATACATGCACTGTGGGAAGTTAGGGGGGGAGGCAGTCACCGACCTTGCGAGGTGCAGAGCCACTTCCCTGCTGCAGGACCACCATCCTGAGAGGTTGTTTGTTCAGTGGGGCACTGCGCCTTAGCTGTCACAATTGCAGCATGCCGTACACCCCTAACAATAGCCTGAAGGTGACGACAGTGGTGAGTACAAACCGGGGGCCTCGCTAGGTTCAAAGTGCGGCTGACACGCAGGGGAGGCATACGGAACCCTCCAGGCGGGGTCCCGCTATTGCCCCCTGTGTAAACTGGCTAGCAGTGGCTTAAACTAGCACATGTGTGATGTTTTTAAGCTATTTGGGAGACATTGCCAATATAAAAAAACACTATAGCTCCGGCGCCATTGTGTGTGTGGGGGGGGGGGGGTGGAGCTGCCTCAGAGCGTGACCCAAGGTATTTTCCACGCGGGTGGAACAACGGAGTTAGGGTTCTGTAGGGGTTGCTCATCTGCCCAGTTCCAGGAGTTCCAAGTACAGTGAACGTAACAATCTGAGGTTTGCCCTGCTGGACGATCACTACCAATTCCAGGCACTACCCTTCGGCTGTCCACCGCTCCGTGGGTGTTCACAAAGGTAATGGCGGAGATGATGTTCCAGCTTCGGGTCCAGGAGGTCAGGGTTGTCCCTTACCTGGATGATCTCCTGATAAAAACAAGATCCAGGGAGCTTTTATTGCTCCATTTCGACCGCACTACCCAACTTTTGTCGCGCCATGGGTGGATTATCAACTTATAGAAGTCCCACCTGGAGCCAACTCAGCGGCTCCTGTTCCTGGGGTTGTTACTGGATACTGTGGCCCAGAAGGTGTTCCTCCCAGAGGACAAGGCGAGAACACTTCAGGAGATGGTCCACATGGTTCTCCGACCTGCTCGAATATTGAATAATTCATCTTTGCATAAGATTGTTGGGGAAGATGGTTGCCTCATTCGAGGCGATCCAGTATGGGAGATTCCATGCCAGAACATTTCAATTGGATCTCCTGAGCAAGTGGTCCGAATCACATCTTCAGATGCACTGGATGATACGGCTGTCACCTCAGGCCAGGATTTCCCTCCTGTGGTGGTTGCAGTCTTCCAATCTTCTGGAAGGCCGGAGTTTCAGGATTCAGGATTGGATCCTCCTCTCTACAGATGCGAGTCTGAGAGGATGGGGATCTGTCACCCAAGGGGCTTAGTTCCAGGGCAGGTGGTCAGCCCACGAAGCTCTTCTTCCGATCAACATTCTGGAACTTCGGGCGATTTACAATGCTCTGCTTCAGGCCTCTTCTCTACAGAGAGATCACGCGGTCCAAGTACAGTGGGACAACGCCACAGCAGTGGCGTACATCAATTGACAAGGAGGGACAAAAAGCAGGGCCTGCATGCGAGAGGTGTCAAAGTTACTCCTCTGGGCGGAAAGAAATGCAAGAGCACTGTCCGCAATCTTCATTCCGGGAATGGACAACTGGGAAGCAGACTGCCTGAGTCGTCACGATCTCCACCCGGCAGAGTGGGGGCTTCACCATCAGGTGTTTCAGCAAATCATCGACCGGTGGGGTTGCCCACAAATAGACATGATGCCTTCTCGACTCAACAAGACGCTTCGTTGATATTGCTTACGAACCAGGCGAGGGCAGTAGATACCCTGACATCACCGTGGCCTTACTGGCTGGTATACCTGTTTCCTCCTGATTCAGTTGCTCCCAAGTGTGCTCAAGCGAATAAGGAATCAAGGAGTCCAGGCAATTCTGATTGCCCCGGATAGGCCTCGGAGGGCTTGATATGCGGATCTTCTGGACATGTCCGTTGAAGATCCTTGGCCTCTACCACTAAGAAGAGATCTTCTTCAACAAGGACCGTTCGTCTACCCGGACTTACAGCGACTTCATTTGACGGCATGGAGGTTGAGCGGAACATCCTAGCTCACAAGGGCCTTTCCAGAAAGGTCATTGCTACCATGGTGCAGGCCAGGAAGCCTGTGACGTCAAAACACTATCATCATATCTGGAGAAGATAATTCTCTTGGTGCGAGTAACGCACATATCCGCCTGCGGAGTTCCACTTGGGAAGTTTCCTTCGTTTCTTTCAGGCTGGCGTGGGTAAGGGCTTACGTTGGGGTTCCATTAAGGTCCAGATATCGTCTCTCTCCATCTTCTTCCAGAAGTTATTGGCAGTGTTGCCAGAAGTTCAGACCTTCTTGCAAGGGGTACTCCACATTCAACCTCTTTTTGTGCAGCCCGCGGCACCCTGGGATTTGCATGTAGTTTTGGAATTTCTACGATACTCCTGGTTTGAACCTCTGATGACAGTAGAAGACCAGTACCTCACGTGGACGACTGGCATCTGCTAGGCATGTCTCAGATTTGGGGGCCTTATTGTGTAAAAGTCCCTACTTGGTCTTTTACGAGGACAGAGCGGAGCTCAGGACTAGGCAGCAGTCCTGCCAAAGGTCGTCTCTGCGTTCCACTTGAATCAACCTATTGTGGTTCCGTCAGGTTCTGGCACTTCTGCTTCTCCGGAGGCATTAGATGTGGTGCGAGCCTTGAAAATCTTTCTCACAAGAACGGCTCGAATTAGAAAGACAGATTCTTTGTTCGTGCTCTATGATGCACAGAAAAAGGGTTGCCGTGCTTCAAAGCTCGTTGGCTTAGGCTTACTATCCAACAGGCCTATGTGTCAGCGGTCTTATCTGTTCCACAGTTTTTGAAGGCCCACTCTACCTCTTTAGCTGTGCTAAATTTAGCATAGCTACAATCGGGCACTCAGACATGCGGGGGGACGCCCAGCACAGGGCTAGTCCGCCCCGCATATCAGTGCCGCCCCCCCTGGCCTGGAGAACCTCTTCGATTCCCGAGTCGCAGCGGCTGCGTGTGACGTCGCCGGACCGCGCCCCCTCCTGCCCAGCGACCGCCTCTGCCTGTCAATCAGGCAGAGGCGATCGCTAGGCAACGATGGCCTTCAGCCGTCTGGCATGCGCCGGCTCACTGCGGCGCTGGCGCATGTGCATTACTGACTCGATCGCAGCGCTGCAATAAACCGCAGTGTGCGATTGGGTCAGAATGACCCCCATTGTGCGCCCACCTCCGTGCGTTGACTTTTCTGCAGGTTGTCTTTTCTATAGTTACCTGTTAAGCTGTTGCTGTTTGGTTACTGGTTGTTTTATGTTAGTGGTGTGCTGGTGTATAAATCTCACCACTCATTGTTATGTTCCTTCTTTCATGTATGTCCTTTCTCCTTCGGGCACTGTTTTACCTATAACTACCTGTGGGAGGGCACATAGAAGGGAGGAGCCAGCACACCCAGTGAAGAAATGGTAGGAATATGTCGGGATCTTCACAGTCGGGATGTGAGTGCCGCATCCCAACTGCCGGAATATCATATGTACTCCATTTGAACAGCTTGTATGGCATCATTGTATACAGTACATGTGTGTATGCTGTGTGTATGTATGTGTATGTATATATATATATATATATATATATATATATATATATTTAATATGAATGTGTGTGTCTATAACATATGTTGTTAATAGTGTTTTGTGTTATCTGCTTAGTCTGTAGAGGAAAAGCTCATCCTAGCTCAGGAGGAGCTGAAATGTAACCGGAATGAAATAAGCAGCCAGAATAAACAGATAAAAGAGCTGACCACACTGAAGACCTCCATGGAGCAGGACATATTGACAAAGACAAATCGGCTAAAGGAGCATGGGCAAAGCCTGCAGGAATTACAAGCACATAAGGTATTTATCAGCATGTGTTTCCATGGCTTAGCTTATGTAGAAGTTCTATCATATTATTGCTGACATTTATTATCTAATTTGCCAAGTTCCCGGATTCCTTGGCTAGCTATGGTTACAGGAACTAATCTTACAGCCTCCCGTGGGACAAGTGGGGGTGTGGTCCACACTTCTAGACACAACTTTGAAAAGGCCTAGGTGCAAAGAACAGATATTGTGTTGTCTGTGTTGTCTCACCCCAGACTCAAGGATATTTGTATGCAGCCATATTGGGCTGCAAACAAAAATCTGTGAGTGTGGTGGTACTCATATTCTGTGGCTGCACTTATGCTTCGATGTAAATCACGTTTCATTTGATAGACTCTCTAGAATTTGCAGATGCTTAATTTCTTCCTGTTTGGTACGGGTCATTGTTATGTATGACCTTGAGCCTTGTATGCTTCAGGCATTCCTTTTCTCTACAGATTCATTCTTAAAGAAGATCTTCCACATGTGTTGTATCCTATCACATTTTGGATCCTCCCAGTTCTAGAACATCCTAAATAACCTAATACCACTACTGTCACTAGACCCCACTCCCAAGAGACTGACTATATGCTTGCAACAAGAATGTTATTGTGCATTAATATTTTCATTAGAGTCAAACCATAAAATAAAAATAATGTGCTTTTAAAGAAGAATTCTTTCAGAATATATAGCATCCATAAGGGATATTGGGGAGACTTAGTACGTTGGGGTATATAGACGGGGTCCAAAGGAGCCGGTGCACTTTAAATTTCTTCACTGGGTGTGCTGGCTCCTCCCCTCTATGCCCCCTCCCACAGACAATTTAGAAAAAAGTGTCCTCAGGAAAGGATGCACACTGCAAGCTCCAGAGTTTTCTTCAGTTTCTTTTAAACCTTTATTATTTTCGGTATGCTGTTTGGGCAACAGCATACATGCACCGTGGGAGATAGGGGGAGGGGGGGACGGGGGGCGGTCACCGGCCTTGCAAGGTGTCAGAGCTGCTTCCCCGCTGCAGGGCCACCGTCCTGAGAGGTTGTTTGTTCAGCAGGGCACTGCGCCTTAGCTGTCACAATCGCAGCACGCCGCACACCCCTAACAAGAGCCTGAAGGTGACAACAGTTGTGAGTACAAACCAGGGGCCTCGCTAGGTTCAAAGTGCGGCTGACACGCAGGGGAGCGGGGTCCCGCTACTGCCCCCTGTGTACACTGGCTAGCAGTGGCTTAAACTAGCACTTGTGTGATGTTTTTAAGCTATTTGGGAGACATTGGCAATATAAAAAAACACTACAATAGTGGTGAGTACAATCCGGGGGCCCCGCTTGGGGGGTCCAGTGATCGCAAAAACGCACTATAGCGCGTATTTTACCCCAGAACTGACAGTGTGGACCCGAAAATCAAAAAACACTGGGTGCCTCAGGACGCGCTCTGGCCAGCAGCGCTGTCCGTGTCCCGTGCTGTGCAATTGTAACCTAAGGTAACCATAATAGTAATGGTTATGAAAAAACTGCACTACCAGTTTGTCCCGACTTCCGAGGACTGGTCTGGAGGGATTCAGTATGAAATCCCGGGGGTCAGAAGACCAATGCCGGGATCACGAAGATTGGAAAGCCGACAGCGGTGAGTTGGGACTGTTCTCTTCTCTACCCTACCCCATAACCCTCCCTGTGGGTGACGTCGGTGTTCCAACCTTTTTGGGATTCCTGCGTCGGCATTAAGATGGCTGTTGGGATTCAGACAACAAGTAAATTAAACGCATCCCGTTAGAAGCACTGGATTATAGGATTTACGTTCACATCATTAAATGTTAATTGTGACATTTTCCACTGCACATTTTCCATTATTGTCCTTGTGCAATATGTATAATGTGCTCTGCCTGGCGCAAAGTGTATAATGTGCTTTAGCTGGTGCAATGTGTTTAAAGTGCTCTTCCTGGCACAATGTGTATAATGTGCTCTGCCTGGTGCAATGTGTATAATGTGCTTTACCTGGTATAATGTGTATAACGTGCTCTGCCTGGTGCAAAGTATAGAAGATGCTCTATCTCGTGTAATATGTATAATGTGCTCTGCCTCACTTAGTGTGTATAGGAGTTTTTACCTGGTGCAATGTATATAAGTGGCACTACTGTGTGGTGTAATGTGAATTGGCACTATTATGTGGCCACGCCCCTTCCCCACAAAGCCACACTCCTATTTTTTTGGGTGCGCCTTCGGCGCGCACTGTCCATGCAATAAAATATAGGAGAGGGAGCACCAATTCATTTTCTAAGGAAGGGCGCCAGAATGTCTAGTTACAGCTCTGGTGCAGTGTGTCCTGTATGCTACACATCCCAGCAGCATTGTCACCCCATTCTCCCCCTTACAACACTTAGTGTCCAAATAAAGTCTGTGTTTTTATATTTGAATCATTAATAAGATTAATAAGAACCTTTATTCCGATGGGACCCGGAAAAGAACTGGTAGGACCCCAATTTTTAAAAGTGAGGGGTCCCTGGGACCCACTTTTCTGAGGGCTGAGGGCGATCACTGGGGGTCCCCCAGTTCAAAGTGCGGCTGACACACAGGGGAGGCACACAGGACCTTTGTGGGTGGGACCCGCTATAGCCCCCTGTGTACACTGGCTAGCCGTGGCTTAAACTAGCACTTGCGTGATGTTTTTAAGCTAATTTGGAGACATTGCCATTATAAAGAACACTGTAGCTCTGGTGCCATTGGAGGGGGGGTGGGAAGGGAGCTACCTCGGAGCAGGACCAGCGGCATTTTGGCGCCTCCCTCTGCTTACAGAAGCAGGCACACGCAACTCCTCTTGACACTTAGGAAATGCTGGAAAACTGGTTCAGGGTGTAGCAAAGGGGGAGAGCCACTATTGTACTCAATCTGTGTCCTATACAGGACAGAAATGATTAGTGTTTCACTGTGTTATAGTTAGCTGACTGCCTCACTGGGGCTGTATAGCAGGGGTGTGCTGGTGTCTCTCTCTCTCTCTCTGTCTCCTCTCACAAACAGTAAGGGCAGGCTTGATCAGTATTACTGTCTGTGTGTATGTAATTGTGCTTAGTATAAACATGGGTAAACACAAGCTATGCAGTGTCTGCCACACCAGATTCTCTCCCTCATCATCTATTTCATGTGAACAATGCAGCCAATCTTCACAACTTAGTGAGGGGGCTGGGAGAGAGGGTCCAGAGCCCTCCTGGTTAGGGACTCTTAAGACTATGATGTCTGATATGTCATCACAACTCACTGCTACTGTTCAGAAAACTCAGCTACTACAGCCTGTAGGGCAGATGTTACACAGCCCCGCCTCTCTAACTCAGGACCACAAAAGCGTGGTTTACCTGCTTTACTCTCTGATTCAGATGAGGAAATGCAGGAGGATGGGGATGACTTGGATCCCGTTAGTGGGGATTCCACTTCTGCTTAAGGTATTGAACCCCTCATTCTGACTCTATGGGATGTGCTAAAGCTCCCTCTAGAGGATGCTGCATCACAGCAGTCGTTT
Organism: Pseudophryne corroboree; assembly: GCF_028390025.1. NCBI lineage: Eukaryota > Metazoa > Chordata > Amphibia > Anura > Myobatrachidae > Pseudophryne > Pseudophryne corroboree. Next base: position 535,775,138 of record NC_086449.1, read on the forward strand.
TTCTTTACACAAAACAAGCCTAATGTCACTTTCCCTGATTCTGCAGAGTTAGATGACCTATTTAAATTAGCCTGGAAAAATCCAGACAAAAAATACCAAGTGTCAAAAAGATTTTTGCACACTTTCCCATTTGCTCGTGAAGGTAGGAAATTCTGAGAAGAACCCCCAGGGGTTGACGTATCCGTTTCTCGTCTGTCTAAAAATGCGGTGCTACCTGCCTTGGGCTCCTATACCATAAAGGACCCTGGTGACAGAAAAATAGAGACTACACTAAAGTCCATCTACACAGCAGCAGGTGTATCGCAAAGGCCGGTCAGAGCGGGTTGCTGGATGACCCATGCAATTCACACGTGGGCTTCTCAAATTCAGGAGGGCCTCTCCGGGGATATGCCTCTGGTACTACTAATGTGCTTCTCCTGAAGCACATTCAGGACACTGCACTCGTCCTGTTTGACTATCTCAAGGAGATGGGCAATAATAATTCTAGGACCTCTGCCATGGCAGTGTCTGCGCACAGGGCCTTGTGGTTGCGTCAGTGGATAGTTGATACAGAGTCCAAGTGCAGTGTGAAATCTCTCCCCTTTTCTGGGGAATGGCTCTTTGGGGTATAGTTGGATACATGGATTTCTAAGGTTCCTGCGGGGAAATTCACATTTCTCCCCTCTGGGGCCCCACCAGCTAGGCATACCTACCCGGAGCCGTCTGTTCAGTCCTTCCGGTCTAACAGATTTTGACCGAGGGCCAGAGGTGCCTGCGCCTAGAGGCACCAGAGTTAAGACCAGAAGACCTGCGAACACCGGTTCTCCGGAACAGATCACCAGTTCTTCTTCGGTGATGGTGCCCAGCCACCCCGAGGGGATCTCGAGGTGGGAGCTCGACTGCGTGACTTCAGCCGAGTCTGGGAGGGTTCTTGCTGTGATACCAGGGTCAAGGATCTCATTTCTCAGGGCTACAAGCTGGAGTTCGACGGTGCTCCTCCCCAACGATTTTTCAAATCAAGCTTTCCAGCTTTGGAGGATACGCAAGTTACATTGCAACAGGCCATCCAAACGTTGGTCCAGTCCCATGTCATTGTTCCAGTACCAATACAACAACGTGGAAAGGGTTATTACTCTAAACTGTTTGTGGTACCGACTCCAGACCGTTCGATGAGGCCCATTTTGTCTCTAAAGCCCTTGAACCCTTATCTAAAGGTTTTCAAGTTCAAGATGGAATCTTTAAGAGCAGTGATTGTGGGCCTGGAAGAACAGGAATTCATGGTTTACCTGGATATCAAGGACACCTACCTTCATATTCCAATTTGGCCACCTCATCAGGCTTATCTGAGGTTTGCCCTACTGGACGATCACTACCAGTTCCAGGCACTACCCTTTGGCCTGTCCACAGCTCCGAGGGTGTTCACAAAGGTAATGGGGGAAATGATGTTCCGGCTCCGGGTCCAGGGGGTCAATGTTGTCCCTTACCTGGACGATCTCCTGATAAAAACAAGATCCAGGGAGCTTTTATTGCTCCATTTCGACCGCACTACCCAACTTTTGTCGAGCCATGGGTGGATTATCAACTTACTGAAGTCCCACCTCGAGCCAACTCAGCGGCTCCTGTTCCTGTGGTTGTTACTGGATGCTGTGGCCCAAAAGGTGTTCCTACCGGAGGACAGAGTGAGAACACTTCAGGAGATGGTCCGCATGGTGCTCCTACCTGCTCGAGTATCTATCCATCAGATTGTGGTTGCCTCATACGAGGCGATCCAATATGAGAGGTTCCATGCCAGAACATTTCAATTGGATCTCCTGAGCAAGTCGTCCATCACATCTTCAGATGCATCGGATGATACGGCTGTCACCTCAGGCCAGGATTTCCTTCCTGTGGTGACTGCAGTCCTCCAGTCTCCCGGAAGACCGGAGTTTTCGGGATTCAGGATTGGATCCTCCTCACGACAGATGCGAGTCTGAGTGGATGGGGTGCTGTCCCCCAAGGGGCTCAGTTCCAGGTCAGGTGGTCAGCCCATGAAGCCCTCCTTCCGATCAACATTCTGGAACTTCGGACGATCTACAATGCTCTGCTTCACGCCTCTCGACTCAAGGAGCATGCGATCCAAGTACAGTCGGACAACACCACAGCAGTGGCGTACATCAATCGACAAGGAGGGACAAAAAGCAGGGCCTGCATGCAAGAGGTTTCAAAGATACCCCTCTGGGTGGAAAGAAATGCAAGAGCAATGTCAGCAATCTTCATTCCGGGAGTGGACAACTGGGAAGCGGACTTCCTGAGCCATCATGATCTCCACCTGGGGGAGTGGGGGCTGCCCACAATTAGACATGATGGCTTCTCTACTCAACAAGAAGCTTCAATGGTATTGCTCCCAAACTAGGGACCCTCAGGCGAGGGCAGTGGATGCACTGACGTTGCCTTGCCTTCCCAGCTGGTCTACCTGTTTCCTCCGATTCCGTTGCTCTCAAGGGTGCTCAAGCGAATCAGAAATCAAGTGGTACACAGATCTGCAGAGGATATCAATGGATCCTCCATTCCTACTCCCTCAACATCCAGATCTACTGTCTCAGGGTCCTTGTTATTACAAGCACCTGGATCGGCTGTCTTTGACGGCGTGGCTCTTGAGACTTCCATCCTCAAGGCAAGAGGATTCTCACAACAGGTAATTCAAACTATGTTCAGAGCAAGAAAACCTTCCTCAGCTCGAATTTATCACCGAATATGGGAAGCCTTTATTCAATGGTGCAGTGATCCAGAGTCTTAGTATTCCTTCAAGCAGGAATGGATAAAGGTTTACGTGTGGCTTTCTTGAGAGTGCAAGTGTCAGCATTGACTGTATGGTTCCAAAAGAAAATTGCTAACCTACATGAGTGCACACTTTTTTCCAGGGAATGCTGCACATTCAACCTCCTTGTGTTCCTCTTACAGTGCCTTGGGACTTAAGGTTAGTCCTAAAGGCCCTTCAGGTTGCCCCATTTGAACCACTTAAAAGAGTGTATCTTAACCCACAATTTCCAGGACTCCACCTCGGCACCGTCCCCCATAAACTATGTTTATTTGCAGATGATGTTCTTTTATTTGTAACTGACCCCTGCACCTCACTCCCTCATTTACACAATATTTTAGATAGGTACTCTGCAGCGTCCTACTATAAATGAAACACAACTAAAACTGACGCCCTGCCTATAAATCTCTCCCATTCCATGGCCTCTCTGCGTACTAAATACCCTTACAATTGGCAAACAACCTCGATAAAGTATTTAGGTATCCACATCCCCCAGTCCTCCTCTTCTGTATTTGACGTTAACCTCCCCCCTTTACTGACTGCGCTACAACTGTCCACCAAATCGTGGCTCAATTATGAGATATCATGGCTGGGACGCCTGGCCGCCTTTAAAATGTCGTTGCTTCCCAAACTAATGTTTCTGTTTCGCACAATTCCCTTTGTCTTCCCCAAGAAATATTTAGACAAGGCTTCCACTATCCTCACCAAATATGTCTGGGCTTCGCGACCGCCTAAACTGTCCCGCGCCAGGATGTCATTACCTAGGAGAGTTGGTGGCCTCGACATGCCTAACCTTTCTCTATACCAGGAAGCTTGCCTCTTGGCTCAGATTAAAGCTATTACTAGTGATACACACTCGGAGTGGACGTGTCTAGAGGGACTCTTTTGGCTACCTAAATCCATGCGACCCTCGGAGCTACGCCTTCTCCCCTCAACCCGAGCCACACTACAGGTCTGGGATAAACTGACCATCGGCTCAACATCCCCCCTCCATACATTGCCACGAATTTCCCTACGCACAGTAACCGCCCTAATCCCTAATCTTAATTTGTCAGGTTGGCGTTCTAGGGGGATCGGCCTACTGGGAGACCTGTTCAACGGGTCCGCGCTTAGCTCCTTCTCTACCATCCAAGAACGCTTTGCTTTACCTGAATCTGAGAGGCTCAGATACTATCAAATACAACATTGGTGGAACAGTCTACACCTTACCCCCTCCCCAATGCACCCTACTATGTCTCAGGCCCTGGGTCGTCTTTCTAAGAACGCTTCGGCAGGTGAGTTCTCCTTTTGGTACAAGACACTACTGGCATTAGTTCCCGTTCTTAAAACTAGAGCCCAAATCAGGTGGGAGGTAGATATTGGCTGTACCCTTACCGAACCCCAATGGCAACACATTTTTATGTCATCCTTTACTATGTCCAAATACTTAAATCATTCCGAGATGCACGTCAAGTTATTGCATAGGTTATATCTCACACCCGATAGGTTGCACACGATTTGGCCTGCATGCTCGAAGTTTTGTTGGCGTCTCTGCGGTGAGGTGGGCCATCTTTTTCACATTTTTTGGACCTGCCCCTCTATTAAGTTGTACTGGGTCGAGGTGTTTGGGCTAATTAACAAAGTTCTTGGACTCACCCTGTCCCCCACCCCCCCTCATCGCTTTACTAAATGTCTACCCGCGCTCCGTGGGTGCTAATTTACAATACGTTTTAGGTCACATATGCCGTGCAGCCCGTGCGGCCTTGGCTCAGAATTGGAAACAATCTATACCCCCCCCCCCCTTAATGAAAGTCATACATAAAATTCAGAAGCAGTTCTTGATGGAGACTGAGTATATGCCTTGCTCCCTTTCTGCCAAGTCCCCTCTAATGCGTTGGAAGCCCTGGCTGTTTTTTACCACGGAGGGTGAGGGAGCCAACTTGGTATGGCGATCTCCTTCCCCGGATATTCACCCCCACACCCCTCCCCTAGATGGAGACACCTCCTCTCCCTGAGCCTGAGACCGCTCGGTGCTCTTGGTTGCAATTTGCATTATTGTGGATTCAATGTTTCTTTTTCTTTTTCCTCCATTCTGTACGCCCCACTGCATTACGTCCATTGTACTCCTTCCGATACACGTCTGATCGATTTTGAAAAGTATGTATAAGTATACAAATTGTCTCTCCTATGTATTTAATGCTCCCCCATCCCTCCCTCCCCTGTTCTTCTTTCTGTACCCCTGTTTTGCATAACAAAAAATCTGAATAAAAATCATTGATGTTAAAAAAAAAAAAAAGAGTGTATCTTAAATGGTTGACAGCTAAATTTCTCTTTCTACTGGCCATTGCTTCAGCTAGAAGAGTTTCAGATTTAGGGGCATTGTTATGTCGTTCTCCATTTCAGATTTTTTATTCAGATAGATCGGTTCTCAGAACCAGATCTGGGTATCTTCCTAAGGTGGTGTCTAAAATCCACCTTAACAAAGAAATTGTAGTCCTGGCCTTCCAGGGGCCGGATCTTTCTGCGGGAGATACATCGTTGGACGTAGTCCGTGCTATAAGGTTCTACGTGGATCGTACCAATACCATCAGAAAGACATACACTCTCTTCGCTCTTTACGGATTTCACGAGAGGATGTCCTGCTGATAAGCAGACACTGGCGAGGTGGCTTCGGATGACAATTTCAGAAGCATATTCTCAAGCTGATCTCCCTGTTCCAGCTAATGTCTCTGCTCACTCTACTCGTAAGGTACTCTACCACTAAGAAGAGATCTTCTTCTACAACAGGGGTGGGGAACCTCCGGCCCGCGGGCCGTATCAGGCCCGCAAAGCCGTTTGGTCCGGCCCACCCGCTCCTCTCAGTGAGACGCCGCCGCACAGTCCGGCGGCAGCGTGTCTCAGCTGTCACCAGACGGAGGAGCCGCGGCTGCCGGTCCGCGAGCTCTGATTGGCTCTCGAACCGGCGGCTGGTTTCAAGTCTTACACGCCGCCGCCCAACATAGCCGCGCTCTCCTCCGTGTCCCCGCCGAAAGGAGTGGTAAGCGGGACGGGGGGGCGGGCATCTGTATACCTGGCACTGTAGGGGTCATCTGTATACCTGGCACTGTGGGGGTTATCTGTATACCTGGCACTGTGCGGGCATCTGTATACCTGGCACTGAGGGGCATTTGTATACCTGGCACTGTGGGGACATCTGTATACCTGGCACTGTGGGGGCATCTGTATACCTGGCACTGTGAGGGGCATTTGTATACCTGGCACTGTGGGGGCATCTGTATACCTGGCACTGTGCGGACATCTGTATGCCTGGCACTGTGAGGGGCATCTGTATACCTGGCACTGTGGGAGCATCTCTATACCTGGCACTGTGAGGGGCATCTGTATACCTGGCACTGTGAGGGGCATTTGTATACCTGGCACTGTGGGGGCATCTGTCTACCTGGCACTGTGGGGACATCTGTATACCTGGCACTGTGAGGGGCATCTGTATACCTGGCACTGTGGGGGCATTTGTATACCTGGCACTGTGGGGGCATTTGTATACCTGGCACTTTGGGGGCATCTGTATACCTGGCACTTTGGGGGCATCTGTATACCTGGCACTTTGGGGACATCTGTATACCTGGCACTGTGGGGGCATCTGTATACCTGGCACTGTGGGGGCATCTGTATACCTGGCACTGTGAGGGGCATTTGTATACCTGGCACTGTGAGGGGCATTTGTATACCTGGCACTGTGAGGGGCATTTGTATACCTGGCACTGTGGGGACATCTGTATACCTGGCACTGTGGGAGCATCTGTATACCTGGCACTGTGGGAGCATCTGTATACCTGGCACTGTGAGGGGCATCTGTATACCTGGCACTGTGAGGAGCATTTGTATACCTGGCACTGTGGGGGCATCTGTATACCTGGCACTGTGAGGGGCATCTGTATACCTGGCACTGTGGGGGCATCTGTATACCTGGCACTGTAAGGGGCGTCTGTATACCTGGCACTGTGGGGGCATTTGTATACCTGGCACTGTGGGGGCATTTGTATACCTGGCACTCTGAGGGGCATCTGTATACCTGGCACTGTGGGGGCATCTGTATACCTGGCACTGTGAGGGGCATCTGTATACCTGGCACTGTGAGGGGCATTTGTATACCTGGCACTGTGGGGGCAATTGTGGATCTGGCACTGCACTATTGGGGGCATATGTGTAACACGTCCCATTTTAACTGGCCACATCCATTTTTTTTTGCGCGCGCTGGGGCAGACTTGTATGGCCCCCGAAGGATTTTATAAATATCCAAATGGCCCTTGGTAGAATAAAGGTTCCCCACCCCTGTTCTACAAGGACCGTTCGTCTACCTGGACTTACGGCGACTTCATTTGACGGCATGGAGGTTGAGCGGAACATCCTAGGTCACAAGGGCCTTTCCAAAAGAGTCATTGCTACCATGGTTCAGGCCAGGAAACGTGTGACATCAAAACACTATCATCATATCTGGAGACGATATGTCTCTTGGTGTGAGGATCGCTCGTATCCAACTGCGAAGTTCCACTTGGGACTTTTCCTCCGTTTCCTGCAGGCTGGTGTAGATAAGGGCTTACGTTTGGGTTCCATTAAGGTCCAGATTTCAGCCCTCTCCATTTTCTTCCAGAATAAACTGGCTTCTGCTAGGCGTGTCTCAGAATTGGGGTCCTTATCGTGTAAAAGTCCCTACTTGGTCTTTTACGAGGACAGAGCGGAGCTCAGGACTAGGCAGCAGTTCCTGCCGATGGTTGTCTCTGCGTTCCACTTGAATCAGCCTATTGTGGTTCCATCAACTTCTGGCTCTTCTGCTCCTCTGGAGGCATTGGATGCTGTGCGAGCCTTGAAGATCTGTGTCAGGCGAACGTCTTGTATCAGAAAGACGGATTCCTTATTCGTGCTCTATGATGCGCAGAAAAAGGGTTGCCCTGCTTCGAAACAGTCCATTGCTTGTTGGATTAGGCTTACTATCTAACAGGCCTATGTGTCAGCAGCCTTGCCTGTTCCTAAGTCTCTGAAAGCCCACTCTGCAAGATCGGTGGCTCTTCCTGGGCGGCTGACCGTGGAGTCTCTGCCTTGCAACTATGCCGAGCTGCTACCTGGTCGGGGAAGAACACTTTTGTAAAGTTCTACAAGTTTGATACTCTGGCCAAAGAGGATACCCAGTTTGGGCAGGCGGTGCTGCAGAAGTCTCCGCACATTCCCGCCAGTTCTGGAAGCTTTGGGATGTCCCCATTTTACTAAGTCTCCCCAATATCCCTTATGGATGCTAGATTTTACTTGCCTACCAGTAAATCCTTTTCTCGTAGTACATAAGGGATATTGAGCACCCGCCTCAGTGCGTTGACTTTTCTGCAGGTTCTCTATTTGGTTACCTGTTCAGCTGTTGCTGTTTGTTGTTACCAGCCATTGCTGGTTGTTTTCTGTTCGTGGTGTGCTGGTGCGTAAATCTCACCACTCGTTATGTTCCTTTCTCTTTCGGGCACTATTTTACCTATAACTGCCTGTGGGAGGGGGCATAGAGGGGAGGAGCCAGCACACCCAGTGAAGAAATTTAAAGTGCTCCGGCCCCTTGCGACCCCATATATACCCATCGTACTAAGGGGGTCATTCCGACCCGATCACTTTCGTTACCTAGCGATCGCCTCTGAGACAGAGCCGGTCGCTAGGCGGGAGGGTGCTGAACGGCGGCGTTGGGACTGTTGGGGGGGGTGGGCGGCGGCTGCATGACGTCTCAAGCAGCCGCTGCGGCCAGCGAGAGCGACGAGCAACTCCCGGCCAGCCGCAGGAGCTGCGCTGGCCGGGCGTTACTCCTCAAATACAAAGGCATTGCCTCTGTGCGATTCTTTTGTATTTGTGCAGGGGTGGTGGCACTGACATGCGGGGCGGACTAGCCCTGTGCTGGGCGTCCCCCCCGCATGTCTGAGTTAACGATCGTAGCTGTGCTAAATTTAGCACAGCTACGATCAACTCGGAATGACCCCCTAAGTCTTCCCAATATCCCTTATGGACTACGAGAAAAGGATTTACCGGTAGGTAAGTAAAATCCTATTTTTTGGGTTTTACTGGCTGAACAGTTTTTTTTGTTTTTTTTTTCTACTTGGTTTTTAAACTGACAAATATGAAAAACATAGTTGCATATACTGTAGCAACAGATGATCTATAACACAACAATAAGGCGTATTGAACTATACTGATGTGTCCTCATGCACTGTGGCTTACATCGAGCCAAAAACTCCCTTTAAGCGAGCCAGGTCTCACTCAAAATGTGTCTTATTCGCATACAAATGTAGTCACGTTCATCGTTGCGGCAATGCGTACACATTGCGTCAAGGCGCGCGTACACAATCGCACCATAGAAGTGTATGGCATGTCTGCGCCATAGACTCGGGCACAGTAGTCACACCAAAGATGAGCAAGCTACATATGTTTATAAAATATCTTGAAATAACGAAAACTATGTGCTAGATTACATTATTAATGCGCATCGTATGTACATCAGTGTGCAAAGAAGCCTGAATATAAATACGAAGCGCTACAATGTCTACGTTTTTTCTCACGCTAAGTTCCGTTATGCTTCATCTGCAACTTTGTACTTGTTTAAAACTAAGGGTGTGTACACACGGTGAGATATTTTCTTTCGATTTTGACTATATAGTCAAAATCGCAAGAAGTTAGTGCAATTCGCAAGGTGAAAGTCACCTTGCGATCCCGATGCACGGTCCCGCCAGGTCGGCATCGCAAGAAAGCAAGTCAATCCTTGCTAGATCGGTGTACTATCTAGTTCATCTCACATGTCAATGACATCTCACATAAGCCAAAATCTCACATAACCCAAAATCGTAAGCACACATAGTCCATATCTCAAGAAAAATTAGTCAAAACCTGTGCTATCTGGGCTCCAGGGAGTTCAAGGGAAATCGCAAGTGAAAATCGGGTATAGCAAGGATCTCACCGTGTGTACACACCCTAATTCCTGTGTAGTTGAAGTCACAGCTCATACATTGTTAGAACCTGTTACTGCAGACTATGCATAGATATCATTGACAGTGGTTCAGGAGGTAGAGTGGCAAAGTTTTGGTCTTCACCCAGACACTAGGAGATGAGGGCTGCAAGTTGGGTAGCCAGATGCCTCTCTTCCTGTACCCAAAAAGCCACGACTGAGAGCCAGAGCAAGGATAAGCACAGAGACCAGACAGAGATCTGAAAACATGATTGGCTTTCCTGTATGTCGTAAAGGTTTGTTTTCTGGGCTGGTTTGCATAGTCTCCCTCAGGAGTCCATCTCATTAAATATTACTGAAACATCACTCCTGAAGGGTGGGCATTTCCGGCCCAGACTCACAATGGCACAGCATTAGTTTAGTTGAACTTACCAAGGAGAAGGGGGTTTTGGGTAGAAACCGTCTACGAGCACAGCAGTTCAAATCAAGGTAATTGGAAGAGTCATAGAACAATCCACATCAAGAGGACTTCAAAGTACCTGGCATATGTTATATATAACAGGTTTAGGTGCACCCTGAGAGTATTTATAGTCTCGTCAAATTAGAAGAAAAAGAAACTCTCTTGTTAGGGGCATTATGTCTATGAAAATAAAGTAATTAAAACTTAACTTGTATGACAGTATATTAAAATAAATATGTGGTCACCTCTGAGATAAATTTCACATAGGGAAAATTGCTAGAATAAAAACTCTAATATTAGCAAAAATAGAGATAAATGAAAAGAATTTAGAGTTCAGTGACTCAGTCCAAGCATATAGGCAGTCCTATATAATGCTGTTCTAAAATGTCCGGAACCTGAATATAAATAATGAAATGCATGTGTGCTTCAGTCTAGGGAAACGCACAAATTGTAGGTCATACTGACACTAATTCTGACCGAAGCAAATCCACATACAAAATAAATAAATTGATGTTTACAATCACCACAGAGAACACAAGAGTGACACTAATAGTCCAGAAGCGGTCACTATACCGATAGTCGTGATCCCGGACGTCACAATGCCGATGCTGGAATCCCGACTAGCGGGGAAATACCAACGCTGGAATCCCGGTGCCACAGGCTTTCCTCCCTCTATGGGTGTCCACGACACCCATATGAGGAGAATCATTCTTGTGGCAAGTGCAGTGAGCCACCGTGCCCGCAACGTGGCAAGCACAGCGAGCCCGCAAGGATCTTGCTAGCGCTCACCCTGCAGCCGGCATTCCCGTGGCCAGGATCCCGCTGTCGGTATACTGGCAGTCGGGATCCCTGCCGCCGGTTTTACGTACTGATTCCATTAGTCCATCTCAAAACTTTTGTATACATGATATACAGATTTGTTCTGTATAGGAGGAAGTGATAATCTGTTGCTGTGGTCGCTGAAAATGTGTTGAATGTTGTAATGTGAAACAGTACTGCTTTGATGAAAAAAAAGACACAATCGCAGTTATCCACATGCAATTCATAAATAAGCCATATTGCTGGATACTATGTTATCCTATTGTGGCCATATGAATTGACTGCTCTGAAAAGGGTGCTGATTGGTTCAGAGTAAACCCTGTCTATACCACAGTACTTGATACAATTTTAACATAAATTCGTCAAGATGACTGTTCTATACTGTAAGTGGTTTTGAAAATATCAGTAGATTACACCATTCATACAGTAGGTACACACAGGGCTGATAGAAAAAGAGGTCTCACAGTGTTTGAGTTCTGTAAGGCAGCTGCTGCTCTGTCATATGCATAAATTGCAGTGATGACAGAGTGAGTGTGTCTGCAAAATTCGCACCTTGGAGAGAGGGAAAGAAGATTATGGAGTGTCTGCTTTTAGAAAAATGGTGTCAGATTGTCCCTGATGAATTAATATACTCAGCACTGGGACACTGCTGAGACATTTAACCAATGAGAGCACCCTGGAGGGGAGAGGTGGAGAGGGGAAGTGAGAATAGGGAGAGGGAAAGAGGGGAACAGGCCGGTGAGGCTGCAGAAAACAGCTGCTGCCAGCTGTGTGTAACGTATGGTCAGAGTGAACAGCGGTGTCCTCTTGCAGCTATTGGTGGGATGAAGGAAGGGTAGGGGGGCACCTGTAGAGCGAAAGCGGATCAGCAGCGTGCCCTGTTACTAATCATTGCAGGGTTACGCTGCTGCTGACTACACGGAGTGCTCACAGCGCGGCCCGATGTGGATGTACCTTACGCTCTGAAGATGCAGGTGTAGGGAAGATCAGGCTACGGGGACTACCTAAACATCAATTTATTTACTTTGTCTGTGGATTTGCTTGTCAGAATTAGTGTCGGTATGACCTACAATTTATGAGTTTCCTCAGACTGAAGCACACTGCATTTCATTATTTATATTTCAAGTTCCAGACATTTTATAACCGCATTATACTGTGAATTTATCTATATAGGACTGCCTATATGCTTGGACTGAGTCATTGAACTCTAATTTCTCTGACGTCCTAGTGGATGCTGGGGACTCCGTAAGGACCATGGGGAATAGACGGCTCCGCAGGAGACTGGGCACATCTAAAGAAAGATTCAGGACTATCTGGTGTGCACTGACTCCTCCCCCTATGACCCTCCTCCAAGCCTCAGTTAGATTTCTGTGCCCGGCTGAGCTGGATGCACACTAGGGGCTCTCCTGAGCTCCTAGGAAGAAAGTGTTTGTTAGGTTTTTTATTTTCAGTGAGACCTGCTGGCAACAGGCTCACTGCATCGAGGGACTAAGGGGAGAAGAAGCGAACCTACCTAAGTGGTGGTAGCTTGGGCTTCTTAGGCTACTGGACACCATTAGCTCCAGAGGGATCAAACACAGGACCCGACCTCGTCGTCCGTTCCCGGAGCCGCGCCGCCGTCCCCCTTACACAGCCAGAAGCAAGAAGGTGGTCCGGAAAATCGGCGGCTGAAGACTTCTGTCTTCTCCAAGGTAGCGCACAGCACTGCAGCTGTGCGCCATTGCTCCTCATGCACACCACACACTGCGATCACTGATGGGTGCAGGGCGCTGGGGGGGGGCGCCGCCCTGAGCAGCAATAATAACACCTTGGCTGGCAAAACTAACACCATATATAGCCCCAGAGGCTATATAGGTGTATATTAACCCCTGCCAGAAACAATAAAATAGCGGGAGAAAGCCCGCCGAAAAAGGGGCGGAGCCAACTCCCTCAGCACACTGGCGCCATTATTCCCTCACAGCTTCGCTGGAAGGAAGCTCCCTGGCTCTCCCCTGCAGTCCTGCACTACAGAAAGGGTAAAAAAGAGAGGGGAGGCACAATTTAGGCACAATATATATATATTATAGGCAGCTATAGGGGAAAACACTCTGTATAGTGATATCCCTGTGTTATATAGCGCCCTGGTGTGTGCTGGCATACTCTCCCTCTGTCTCCCCAAAGGGCTTTGTGGGGTCCTGTCCTCTGTAAGAGCATTCCCTGTGTGTCTGCTGTGTGTCGGTACTGCTGTGTCGACATGTATGATGAGGATAATGATGTGGAGGCGGAGCAAATGCCTGTGAATGTGATGTCACCCCCTGCGGGGTCGACACCAGTGTGGATGGACTTATGGAAGGAATTACGTGACAGTGTCGGCTCCTTACATAAAAGGTTTGACGACATAGGACAGCCGGCTACTCAGCTTGTGCCTGTCCAAGCGTCTCAAATGTCATCAGGGGCTATAAAACGCCCGCTACCTCAGATGACAGATACAGATGTCGACACGGATACCGACTCCAGTGTCGACGATGATGAGACGAGTGTACCCTCCAATAGATCCACCCGTTATATGATTGAGGCTATGAAAAATGTATTACACATTTCTGATGATACCCCAGGTACCACAAAAAAGGGTATTATGTTTGGTGAGAAAAAACTACCAGTAGTTTTGCCTGCATCTGACGAATTAAATGAGGTGTGTGAGGAAGCGTGGACTTCCCCAGATAAGAAATTGATCATTTCTAAATGGTTAATGGCTGCGTACCCTTTCCCGCCAGAGGATAGGTCACGCTGGGAAACACCCCCTAGGGTAGATAAAGCATTGACACGCTTATCAAAAAAGGTGGCACTACCGTCTCCGGATACGGCCGCCCTAAAAGAACCTGCTGATAGAAAGCTGGAAAGTACCCTAAAAGCTATATACACACACACTGGCATTATATTGAGACCCGCTATTGCATCAGCTTGGATGTGCAGTGCTGCTGCTGCGTGGTCAGACTCCCTGTCGGAAAACATTGATACCATGGATAGGGACAATATTTTGCTGACGATTGACCATATAAAAGACGCGGTCTTATACATGCGTGATGCACAGAGGGATATTTGCCGGCTGGCATCAAAAATAAGCGCTATGTCCATTGCCGCCAGACGGGGGTTATGGACTAGGCAATGGTCAGGTGATGCCGACTCCAAGCGGCACATGGAAGTTTTACCCTATAAAGGGGCGGAACTTTTTGGGGAAGGTCTTTCAGACCTCGTTTCCACAGCTACTGCTGGGAAATCGACTTTTTTGCCACAGGCTACCCCACAGCAAAAGAAAGCACCGTATTATCAAGTACAGTCCTTTCGGCCCCAGAAAAATAAGCAGGCTAGAGGCTCATCCTTTCTGCCGAGGGGCAGAGGAAGGGGGAAAAAGCTGCAGGACACAGCTAGTTCCCAGGAGCAGAAGTCCTCCCCTGCGTCCGGTAAGTCCACAGCATGACGCTGGGGCTGCTCAGGCGGAATCGGGAACGGTGGGGGCACGTCTCAGGTTTTTCAGCACACAGTGGGCTCTCTCACAAGTGGGTCCCTGGGTCCTTCAAGTAGTATCTCAGGGGTACAGGCTGGAATTCGAGACGTCTCCCCCCCCGCCGTTTCCTAAAATCTGCCTTGCCGGCAACTCCCTCTGCCAGGGAGGCAGTGTTGGTGGCTATTCAAAAACTGTATTCACAGAAAGTGATCGTCAAGGTACCCCTCCTTCAGCAAGGAAAGGGTTCCTACTCCACAATGTTTGTGGTACCGAAACCGGACGGTTCGGTGAGACCCATCTTAAATTTAAAAACCTTGAACACTTATATCAAGAGGTTCAAGTTCAAGATGGAATCGCTCAGGGCGGTTATTGCGAGCCTGGAGGAGGGGGATTACATGGTATCCCTGGACATCAAGGATGCGTACCTGCATGTCCCCATTTACCCTCCGCACCAGGAGTACCTCAGATTTGTGGTACAGGACTGTCACTATCCGTTCCAGACGCTGCCGTTCTGGTTATCCACGGCACCGAGGGTCTTTACCAAGGTAATGGCCGAAATTATGATACTCCTTCGCAAAAAGGGAGTTTTAATTATCCCGTACTTGGACGATCTCCTGATAAAGGCGAGGTCCAAAGAACAGTTGATAGTGGGGGTGGCACTTTCTCAGGAAGTGCTACAACAGCACGGCTGGATTCTAAACATTCCAAAGTCACAGCTGGTCCCGACGACACGTCTTCTGTTCCTGGGAATGATTCTGGACACAGACCAGAAAAGAGTGTTTCTTCCACTGGAAAAAGCAGAGGAATTGTCATCTCTGGTCAGAGACATTCTAAAACCAGGAAAAGTGTTGGTGCATCAATGCACACGAGTCCTGGGAATAATGGTAGCTTCGTACGAAGCACTTTCATTCGGAAGGTTCCACGCAAGGACGTTCCAGTGGGACCTGTTGGACAAATGGTCCGGGTCCCATCTCCAGAAGCAACAGCGGATAACCCTATCGGCCAGAACCAGGGTGTCGCTGCTGTGGTGGCTGCAGAGGGCTCATCTACTAGAAGGCCGCAGATTCGGAATACAGGACTGGGTCCTGGTGACCACGGATGCCAGCCTTCGGGGCTGGGGAGCAGTCACAAAGGGAAGAAATTTCCAAGGACTGTGGTCAAATCAGGAGATTTCTCTTCACATAAATATCCTGGAGCTAAGGGCCATTTACAATGCCCTAAGCCAGGCAAGACCCCTGCTTCAAAACCAGCCGGTACTGATCCAGTCAGACAACATCACGGCGGTCGCCCATGTAAACAGACAGGGCGGCACGAGAAGCAGGATGGCGATGGCAGAAGCCACAAGGATTCTCAGATGGGCAGAGAATCATGTGTTAGCACTGACGGCAGTGTTCATTCCGGGAGTGGACAACTGGGAAGCAGACTTCCTCAGCAGGCACGACCTCCACCCGGGAGAATGGGGACTTCATCCAGAAGTCTTCCAAATGCTGGTCAACCGGTGGGAAAAACCACAGGTAGACATGATGGCGTCCCGCCTCAACAAGAAGTTGAAAAGATATTGCGCCCAGTCAAGAGACCCTCAGGCGATAGCGGTGGACGCTCTAGTGACACCATGGGTGTACCAGTCGGTTTATGTGTTTCCTCCTCTACCTCTCATACCCAAGGTACTGAGAATAATAAGAAGGCGAGGAGTGAAAACCATACTCGTGGTTCCGGATTGGCCAAGAAGAGCTTGGTACCCGGAACTTCAAGAGATGCTTACAGAGGACCCTTGGCCTCTGCCGCTCAGACAAGACCTGCTGCAGCAGGGACCCTGTCTGTTCCAAGACTTACCGCGGCTGCGTTTGACGGCATGGCGGTTGAACACCGGATCCTGAAGGAAAAAGGTATTCCGGAGGAAGTCATCCCTACCCTGATCAAAGCCAGGAAGGATGTCACCGCAAGACATTATCACCGCATTTGGCGAAAATATGTTGCTTGGTGTGAGGCCATGAAGGCCCCGAAGGAGGAATTTCAACTGGGTCGATTCCTACACTTCCTGCAAGCAGGGGTGACGTTGGGCCTCAAATTGGGGTCCATCAAGGTCCAGATTTCGGCTCTGTCGACTTTCTTCCAGAAAGAACTGGCTTCACTGCCTGAAGTTCAGACTTTTGTCAAAGGAGTTCTGCATATTCAGCCTCCTTTTGTGCCCCCAGTGGCACCTTGGGATCTCAATGTGGTTTTGGCATTCCTGAAATCACATTGGTTCGAACCACTTAAGACTGTGGAATTGAAATATCTCACGTGGAAAGTGGTCGTACTGTTGGCCCTGGCTTCGGCCAGGCGGGTTTCAGAATTGGCGGCTTTGTCTTGAAAAAGCCCTTATCTGATTTTCCAGATGGATAGGGCAGAATTGAGGACTCGTCCTCAGTTTCTCCCGAAGGTGGTCTCAGCTTTTCACTTGAACCAACCTATTGTGGTGCCTGCGGCTACTAGGGACTTGGAGGATTCCAAGTTGCTGGACGTAGTCAGGGCCCTGAAAATTTATGTTTCCAGGACGGCTGGAGTCAGAAAAACTGACTCGCTGTTTATCCTGTATGCACCCAACAAGCTGGGTGCTCCTGCTTCTAAGCAGTCTATTGCTCGCTGGATTTGTAGCACTATTCAGCTGGCGCATTCTGCAATAGGATTACCGCAGCCTAAATCAGTAAAAGCCCATTCCACAAGGAAGGTGGGCTCATCTTGGGCGGCTGCCCGAGGGGTCTCGGCTTTACAACTTTGCCGAGCAGCTACTTGGTCAGGGGCAAACACGTTTGCTAAATTCTACAAATTTGATTCCCTGGCTGAGGAGGACCTGGAGTTCTCTCATTCGGTGCTGCAGAGTCATCCGCACTCTCCTGCCCGTTTGGGAGCTTTGGTATAATCCCCATGGTCCTTACGGAGTCCCCAGCATCCACTAGGACGTCAGAGAAAATAAGATTTTACTCACCGGTAAATCTATTTCTCGTAGTCCGTAGTGGATGCTGGGCGCCCATCCCAAGTGCGGATTGTCTGCAATACTTGTACATAGTTATTGTTACAAAAATCGGGTTTTGTTGTGAGCCATCTCTTCAGAGGCTCCAATTGTTATCATACTGTTAACCGGGGTTCCTATCACGTGTTATATGGTGTTATTGGTGTGGCTGGTATGAGTCTTAACCGGGATTCAAAAATCCTTCCTTATTGTGTCAGCTCTTCCGGGCACAGTTCCTAACTGAGGCTTGGAGGAGGGTCATAGGGGGAGGAGCCAGTGCACACCAGATAGACCTAAATCTTTCTTTAGATGTGCCCAGTCTCCTGCGGAGCCGTCTATTCCCCATGGTCCTTACGGAGTCCCCAGCATCCACTACGGACTACGAGAAATAGATTTACCGGTGAGTAAAATCTTATTTTTTTTTCATTTATCTCTGATATTTTTTATTCTAGTAAGTTTTAATTACTTTCACTGTTTTCACAGACAGTGCCTCTAACAAGAGAGTTTCTTTTTCTTCAAGTGGCCGTATTCGATACCTGTCGGATACTTTACGACAAAAAGGATCCAACAGGTCATTATTCAATACGAGCGGTGAAATCGGGCTGTCAGATTTAGGCGTTCCCGACAACTGTACCTGGGGAGGTAACGCCTCTCAAACGAACCCCGTGCTGTCACATCTGGCAGGCTGTTCCTCCCTGCTGCTGTCTCCGTCCGCGCTGCTGTCTCCGTCCCTGCTGCTGTTTCCTCTCCTCATCTCAGAAACAGGTCAGCTTGCAGCCGCTACTCGCCTCGCTGCTCAACGTGCCCCACTCACTCGTCAAAAAAAGTCGGATTGACATTGTCTGATCCTTGGCCAAAACCTGTCTGATTTGGCCGCGGAACACGTGGATCCACAGCTAATCCGACAATCCACGTGGTATTGAATATACCCCTTAATCTGACTATTAGTTTATTTGAACTAGCAGATGTGCACTTAATGATCCTTGGTCATGAGAAAAGCATCTTACAGTCTGCAGTGGGCTGAGCCTATTGTGCAATAATAACGCATAGGTCTTACTTTTGGATCTCCTAGATTTATTCCCTTCATTCATTATTCCAGGTGCTGCTGACGCTTGGAAAGAAATAGTGAGAAATGAGCGATGAAATGGCATGAGCAGACACTGCCATCTGTGCTAGCACTGACATGTGGCAGCTTGCCATAGCTGTCTACTTTAGTGTGTGTTTACATGTAAACACTGGATCTGTTTCAAACCTACGCAGTTGTATCCTGTCAACTGTGTGAAACAAAACCTTTTGTATTCAATACTGCACAGGCTTATCAAGTGATCATGTGCTGAAGTCACCTTGTAACACTCTGACAGGGAGGGGTATTGGCAGTTTATGAATATGCACACTTGTAATCTTCATGGATGTTTTAATCCTAGTTGGTCTAAAATCACCAGTGTGTATGGGCTTAACATGACTGGCGTACTGCAGTCTTTGCAGATAGTAAATATGGTTATGATGACCATATCTTGAAATTGGATGAGGTTATCAACTCACTAATGTAATGAACCCTGTCATCTCCAGTCTTGTTACTTTTTTATTACTATGGCCTTTATGAAATGCAAAGTGGCTCAGGTGCATTGCAAGATCCATGGCTAAGCAGCATGCCAATCAGGGAAGGTGCGGGGCAAGTGGCACAATGAAGTGGAGCTAAGCGCTGTGTCCACTGGGTCAAGGGGGAAAGTAATAGAGTTCCCATTTTCAAATATTGTGCCCTCTTTGTAGTTTTGTTGTGGTGACCACCGTCTGCTATAAAAACCGTTAAGAAATCCAGAGGTGGGGGAGGAGTTTGATGGTCGGATCGGCCACATCCTGTAGTCAGTAAGCACAGGGGCTACTTTATTTGATGAGGTAGGCTACCATATTTTTCCTACATTATTATTCCTCCTCATACATCTAGCCTCAATACACCACACAGCATGAGATGCCTGACGTTAGTGAGCTGCCAAGTCCCATGCCACTCTGCTAGCTTTGGGCGTCTTTTTTTTTTTTTTTTTTGCCAAAAATGCATCTTAGTCGCAACGCAATGTGACTAAGATGCGCCAGGACACTTTGCTGATCATTTTCATAAGGCACGGCATGGAAAAAGCTTCGACCACTGCATTGTAGCACTTCGTATACAGATTCAGAGACTCAGTTGCACACAGATATAGACGATTCAAGTGACACATATTAAATTAATCAGCACAGTCTCTTGGTACATCCTAGTTGCATTGCGACCATGACCCCTTTTCAGCTGATTCTAGTAGAGTCTTATGGGACCTGGCGTGCCGAGAGGAGTTGTTTGGCGCAGCCGCAGGAAGGATGTATGAGGACACTAAATAGACAAAACCTATACACCTATTTTAAAAAAAGGGAACCTGTATGTGTTCAGATGTGTTTAATGTGCAATTATATATGTGGGAGATAGGTTATAATCCCACTGTAGCTGATATGTAGAATTTATGGACTAGAAGGAACTCTTGCTTTATTCTGTATTTACCTTATTATCCTGTCACTTCATTCATTTTTGTTAATTTCTACATTATCCTGTGTTTCAGACCCGCACTGACAAAGAGCTGAGTGACGAAAGGGTGAAAGCTAGTAATCTTAATTCTCTAAAGGAAAAGTTTGAACAGGAACTAATGAAGAAGACAGAAGAACTAAAGAACGTCAGAGAGGACTACCAAAAGGTCACTTTTATAGTTTAAGGTTTTACTAATACTGCAGCTTATGATGTATACAAAGCTTTAACATTGGCATTATAGACATTGGTCTACATCACTCCACAAGTATCCGTTAATATAATGAAGTAATAAAAGTTGAAAGACGTAGGGCTACTGTACTGTCAAGAATGTATGTTGGTGGGGTGGGGATGGGCAGCTCACTCATGGATGGCACTGCAGTATATACATAACTAAAAATAAGTTATACATTGCTTGCTACGTAAAACACTTGTGCACCTTGGCGGTTGGGTCTAATGATCATTACTACTGTAACTACAAACTTTTTCTAGATTTCTTAATACAAAAAATGATGAAAATTATAAATGGGCTAAAAATGAATGTGTGTGAGCCAGACTGACCAATTCATATGCAAGTTCAGTTCATACATATAAATGCATATGCCAAATGATCCACCAAGAGTTTTTTTTCTAAAAACAATTTTTATTATTATTATTAATAAAAAATATTTATCATCGATCGACCCACCTCACTTTGATACCATAACCATGTCCAGCAGTTCTCTGCAAAATCTCCTCCACCCATATCGCTATTTCTCCTACTGGTAGCCCTCACCTCCTAAGTCTGGGCTTCTAGCTAGCCTTTATCAAGTACATTTTACAAAATAATTGGTATAAACTGCGACTAAGCTAGTGTTGGGGCCCCTTTTTTTTCGCCAAAAATGTGTCTTAGACACAACTCATTGTGACTATGAACCACCAGTAGACCGTGCTGATTAATTTGCTATACGACACTTCTATATTGGTGTGAGTCTGTATATGAAGGACAATGGAACCTGTATTGGAAAAAAGCTGCTGCTGTTTCATTATATGCAGATTCAGAAACTCAGTCGCACACAGATATACAAGTGTTGCATATCAGATTAATCAGCACAGTGTTCTTGTGTGTCCTAGTTGTAAAATGCTAGCAGAGTCTCATGGGATCTGGCATTCCAAGAGGGGCTGTTAGGCGCAACTGCAGCAAAGATGTATGAGTACACATCTGTAGCAGCTGCAGGAGGCCTTGATATGATAGATACATTCTTGGCTACTTGTACCGGTGCAACAGTAACATAAATACTACATGCGGTATATATTAATATAGAGACTACATGATTAATTCTATATCAATGGTGTTTAATATTTAGTCTTTTGTAATATTCAATGAAATAGCTTGAAAAAACTAGTGAATTCCCATTTTCCAACAGAAAATAAGCAGTTTGGAGGAAGCCAAGCAACTACTAATTCAGCAGAAGCTTGAGGTGCAGGGCAAGATGGAGGGCTCTGCGACTGCTCTGCAACAGGAGAAGCTGCTGCAGCAAACTCTAAAGGATGACCTGAAAAGAAAGGAGGTGGAATGGAAGAAGCAGCATACAGAGCTGCAACATAAACTTGTGAGTGAATGAGTTTTACTGCACAGTGCTTCTTTAGTATTATTACATTAGGCCACATTTACCAATGAGTACAATAAGTTGCTGCATAAGACATATAGGGGTATATTCAATTACTGTCGGATCCATTCCGACATGCATTTGTCGGAATTGATCCGACATGCCCTATTCAATCGAGTGGCCAAATCCGACTGTCTGATTTGAGTCTAATCCGACTGTGTGATTTGGCCGGCGTCCGTGCTGTTGCTATCAGCAGCTCCCCGTGTGTGAGCTCACAGGGAGCTGCTGGAGTGCCAGCCGGGGAGCGCTGCAGGGAGAGAGGTGCCTGGCCGAGGGGACGTCCGTCATAAGGTACCTGCCTGCCCTGCTCCCCATAGCCTCGGGACGGGTGTGAGTTAATAGACAATGTGTCTAGTTAGACAGTCGATAGAAAGTCACCATATGTTAGACAGACATTAGGTCGACAGGGTCAAAAGGTTGACATGGAAAAAGGTAGAAGAGTACAAAAGGTCAACAGGAAAATTGTCAACACAAAAAAGGTAGACACCATGTTTTTTGCATTTTTGTGGTTTGTGTGGATAGTTTTGTCATCTGGGTCCCCCAATTGTAGAAAGGCATACCCTCGCAGGGCTAGCTTTGCTCACCACGCTTCGGGCTCGCTGCGCTCGCCACAAAGTTTATAACAACTCTTTTATGGTGACCTTTTGACCCTGTCTACATTTTGACCCTGTCGACCTAATGTCTCTAACATATGGTGTCTATCTGGGGTCACCATTAGAACCATGGGGTATAGACGGGATCCGCAGGAGACATGGGCACTTTAAGACTTTCAAAGGGTGTGAACTGGCTCCTCCCTCTATGCCCCTCCTCCAGACTCCAGTTTTAGAATTGTGCCCAGTGAGACTGGACGCACTACAGGGGAACTCTACTGAGTTTCTCTGAAAAAAGACTTATTGTTAGGTTTTTTATGTTCAGGGAGACTGCTGGCAACAGTCTCCCTGCTTCGTGGGACTTAGGGGAGAGAAGTATGACCAACTTCCAGTGAGTTCAGTGGTTCTGCTTCTGGCTACAGAACACCATTAGATCCTGAGGGTGCTGATCGCTGGGTACGCCTAGATGCTCACTCCCGCAGCCGGCCGTCACCCCCTTACAGAGCCAGAAGTCAGAAGACAGGTGAGTAGCAGAAGAAAAGAAGACTTCAGTGACGGCATTTCTGAGGTACCGCACAGCGATTGGACGCTGCGCGCCTGGCTCCCACACACGTACACAGCACTACAGGGTGCAGGGGAGGGGGGGCTGGTGCCCTGGGCAGCTAAAAATCCTCAGTGTACACTGGCAAGAGGGGACATTAGTGCCAAGGCACTGTCCTAACCCCCGCCAGTATAATCATTTATTGAAATAAGCGGGACAGAAGCGCGCCATTAAGGGGGCGGAGCTTCGTCCTCACAGCTCACTTGGCGCCATTTCCTCTCCTCAGGCTGCAGAGATGCCGGTCCTTCCTCACACTGCTGACAAATATCAGGGTGCAAAACGAGGGGGGGGGGGGGGGGCACAGGATAATTGGTGCAATATACTTAATATTAAAAGCGCTACAGGTCTGGGGCATTTTGTAGTGTTTTCAGACCCGTCAATTTGGCGCTGGGTTGTGAGCTGGCAAATCCCCTCTGTGTCTCTGACAGACTTTACTGTGGGTCTGTCCCCTATATGCCCGGTGTGTCTGTGGGTGTTTGGTACACGTGTGTCGACATGTCTGAGGCGGAGTGCTCTTCCCAGGAGGAGGCTGTATTAGGGACACAAACTGCTGTGGGGATGACCCTGTCGGCACCGCCCACTCCTGATTGGGTAAATGTTTTGAATGCTTTGAATGCTAATGTGGCTCTTATTAGTAAGAGATTAGATAAGTCTGAGTCTCAAACCCAGGCATGGAAGAAATCTGTGGAGGATGTGTATTAAAAGTTCAGGACCCCTCGGGGTCACAAAAACGTACTTTTGCCCAGTTGGCAGACACTGGTACCGACACGGACACTGATTCCAGTGTCGACTATAGTGGTTCCAGATTAGATCCAAAATTGGCAAAGAGCATTCAGTACATGATTGTGGCGGTTAAAGATGTATTACATATCACTGAGGACCCTGCTGTTCCTGATAAAAGGGTCTGTTTGTATACGGAAAAGAAACCTGAGATAACGTTTCCTCCCTCTCATGAACTGAACACTCTATTTGAAAAAGTCTGGGAAAGCCCTGACAGAAAGTTTCAGATTCCCAAAAGGATTCCGGTGGCTTATCCGTTTCCCTCTGAGGATAGGGAAAAGTTCCCCCCATTGTAGACAAGGCCCTATCACGTTTGTCTAAAAAGGTAGCTCTTCCGTCACCTGGCACGGCAGCCCTTAAGGATCCTGCAGATCGTAAGCAAGAAACTACGTTAAAATCCATTTATGCGACCACAGGTACGCTACTCAGACCTGTCATTGCATATCAAAGACGCTGCAGCGTACCTAAAGGAAACTGCGAGAGATATTGGCCTTTTGGGATCAAAGGCCAATGCCATGGCAGTCTCAGCTAGGCGAGCATTGTGGATTCACCAATGGAATGTTGACGCTGACTCCAAGAAAAATATGGAATCTCTACCATATATAGGTGGTGCCTTTGTTTGGCGACGGCCTCGCTGATTTGGTATCTACGGCTACTGCGGGTAAGTCATAATTTTTGCCTTATGTTCCTCCACTACAAAAGAAAACACACCACTGTCAAATGCAGTCCTTTTTGGCCCAATAAATACAGAAAAGGGTGAGGTTCTTCCTTCCTTGCTACTAGAGGAAGGGGAAGAGGTAAAAGATCACCAGCCTTGTTGGGTTCCCAAGAGCAGAAGTCCTCCCCGGCTTCTGCCAACTCCACCGCATGATGCTGGGGCTCCTCTGCGGGAGTCCGCACCGGTGGGGACACGTCTAAAACTCTTTAGTCAGTTCTGGTTTCGTTCGGACCTGGACCCATGGGTTTTACAAATAGTATCCCAAGGGTACAAACTGGAGTTTCAAGACGTTCCCCCTCGCC
Organism: Pseudophryne corroboree; assembly: GCF_028390025.1. Lineage (NCBI taxonomy): Eukaryota > Metazoa > Chordata > Amphibia > Anura > Myobatrachidae > Pseudophryne > Pseudophryne corroboree. Next base: position 535,799,800 of record NC_086449.1, read on the forward strand.
GATTTTTCAAATCGGCCTTACCAGCTTCTCTTCCGGACAGGGAAGTAGTATGCGACGCAATACAAAAGTTGTGTCAAAATCAGGTCATTGTCACGGTACCCCCGTCGCAACAGGGAGAAGGCTTTTATTCAAGCCTGTTCGTGGTCCCGAAGCCGGACGGCTCGGTCAGACCGATCCTAAGCCTAAAATCCCTCAATTTCTACCTAAATTTTTTTTTTTTTTAATTCAAATTCAAGATGGAGTCTCTCCGAGCAGTGATCTCCAGTCTGGAGGAAGGGGATTTTATGGTGTCGGTAGACATAAAGGATGCCTATTTCCATGTTTCCAGTTATCCTCCACATCAGGCTTACCTGAGGTTTGCAATTCAGGATTGTCATTACCAATTTCAGACGTTGCCGTTTGGTCTGTCCACGGCTCCAAGGATTTTCACCAAGGTGATGGCGGAAATGATGGTTCTCCTTCGCAAACAAGGAGTCACTATTATCCCGTACTTGGATGATCTCCTGATAAAGGCAAGATCCAGGGACCAGTTGGTGCAAAACATTGCACTCTCCCTGACAGTTCTTCAACAACATGGTTGGCTCCTAAACTTGCCAAAATCACAGTTAATTCAGACGACGCGGTTGTTGTTTTTGGGAATGATACTGGACACAAAGTTTTTCTGCCAGTGGAATAGGCTCTCGAACTTCAGAATCTGGTCAAACAAATTCTGAAACCAGCAAGAGTGTCAATCCATCAATGCACTTGGTTGCTGGGGAAGATGGTTGCGGCCTACGAGGCCATTCAGTTTGGCAGATTCCATGCCAGAGTGTTTCAATGGGACCTGTTGGACAAGTGGTCCGGATCTCCCACCTGGACATGCACCGAAGGATAATCCTGTTTTCCAAGACCAGAATCTCACTCCTGTGGTGGCTGCACAGCTCTCACCTCCTAGAGGGGCGCAGGTTCGGGATCCAGGACTGGATCCTAGTAACCACGGATGCAAGTCTCCGAGGCTGGGGAGCAGTCACACAGGGGGAAAACTTCCAAGGAAGATGGTCAAGCCAGGAAACTTGTCTCCACATAAACGTTCTGGCGTTAAGGGCCATTTACAACAGGTTTCTACAATCTTCTTCGCAATCTGCCCGTACTGATACAGTCGGACAATGTAACAGCAGTAGCGTACAGAAACCGCCAGGGCGGAACAAAAAGCAGAGCGGCAATGGCAGAAGCCACAAAGGTTCTCCGCTGGGCGGAAAAGCATACAAGCGCTCTGTCAGCGATCTTCATTCGAGGAGTGGGCATCTGGGAAGCAGACTTCCTCAGCAGACACGATCTCCATCCAGGAGAGTAGGGCCTCCATCACGAGGTCTTCACAGAAGTGACAAGTTATTGGGGAATTCCACAAATAGACATGATGGCATCTCGTCTCAACAAGAAACTTCAGAGATATTGTTCCAGGTCGAGGGACCCTCAAGCAATAGCAGTGGATGCTCTGGTGACACCATGGGTGTTTCAGTCGGTGTATGTATTCCCTCCACTTCCTCTCATTCCAAAAGTTCTAAAGATCATAAGAAGAACAAAGATTCAAGCAATCCTCATTGTCCCAGACTGGCCAAGGAGGGCTTGGTATCCAGAGCTACAGGAATTACTCATGGGAGATCCCTGGCCTCTTCCTCTACGTGAGGACCTGTTACAGCAGGGGCCGTGCGTGTATCAAGAATTACAGCGGCTACGTTTGACGGCATGGCGGTTGAACACCAAATCCTAGCCCGAAAGGGTATTCCCAGTGAAGTCATTCACACACTTATTCAGGCCAGGAAAGGAGTAACATCTAAACATTACCACCATACTTGGAGAAAATATGTTTCTTGGTGTGAATCCAAGAAGGCTCCTACGGAAGAATTTCAGCTAGGACGTTTTCTCCATTTTCTACAAGCAGGTGTGGATGCGGGCCTAAAGTTGGGCTCAATTAAGGTACAGATTTCAGCCTTATCGGTTTTCTTTCAAAAACAATTGGCCTCCCTTTCAGAAGTTCAGACTTTCGTGAAAGGTGTGTTGCACATCCAACCTCCATTTGTGCCCCCAGTGGCACCATGGGATCTAAACGTGGTGTTGCAATTCCTTCAATCACATTGGTTTGAACCTTTACAGAAGGTGAGGTTGAAATTCCTCACTTGGAAAGTGGTCATTCTGTTGGCCTTGGCATCCGCAAGGCGGGTGTCTGAGTTAGCGGCCTTGTCTCACAGGAGCCCTTATTTGATCTTCCTTGAAGATAGAGCAGAGTTGAGGACTCGTCAGCAATTTCTGCCGAAGGTGGTTTCATCTTTCCACATGAACCAACCTATTGTGGTGCCAGTGGCTACTGACGCCTTAATTGAATCAAAGTCTCTGGATGTGGTCAGCGCTTTGAAAATTTATGTCGCCGGAACGGCTCAGGTTAGGAAAACGGAGGCTCTGTTTGTCCTGTATGCTCCCAACGAGATTGGGTGTCCTGCTTCCAAGCAGACCATTGCACGCTGGATCTGTAATACGATTCAGCATGCTCATTCCACGGCTGAATTGCCGTTACCGAAATCGGTGAAGGCCCATTCTACTAGAAAGGTGGGCTCGTCCTGGGCGGCTGCCAGGGGGGTCTCGGCATTGCAACTTTGCCGAGCAGCTAGCAAACACTTTTGCAAAGTTTTACAAGTTTGATACCCTGGCCGATGATGACCTCAGGTTTGGTCAATCGGTGCTGCAGAGTCATCCGCACTCTCCCGCCCGTTCTAGAGCTTTGGTATAACCCCATGGTTCTAATGGTGACCCCAGCATCCTCTAGGACGTATGAGAAAATAGGATTTTAATACCTACCGGTAAATCCTTTTCTCTTAGTACGTAGAGGATGCTGGGCGCCCGTCCCAGTGCGTACTGTATCTGCAGTCATTAGTTGTGGTTACACACGTTATGTTACGTTTATAGTCAGCCTGTTGCTGAAATTGTTCATGCTGTTGGCTTGTGTTCTGTTGAATGCCATGTTGTGCGGCATGCTGAGGTGTGAGCTGATATGAATCTCACCTTAGTTTAACAATAAATCCTTTCCTCGAAATGTCCGTCTCCCTGGGCACAGTTACTATAACTGGAGTCTGGAGGAGGGGCATAGAGGGAGGAGCCAGTTCACACCCTTTGAAAGTCTTAAAGTGCCCATGTCTCCTGCGGATCCCGTCTATACCCCATGGTTCTAATGGTGACCCCAGCATCCTCTACGGACTAAGAGAAAAGGATTTACCGGTAGGTATTAAAATCCTATTATACACTGTCTATATGTCAACCAGATGCCCTCCCCCGTCACCTCACCTCAATCCGACTTTTCTCTTGCGTCATAGGGGATACCGGGAATCCATTCAGTACCTTGGGGTATAGAAGGGTCCACGGAGCAATGGGCGCTATAGAAGTTTGATAAAGTGTGCTGGCTCCTCCCTCTATGCCCCTCCTACCAGACTCTGTTTAGAAAATGTGTCCGATGGAGAGGTGGACTGTCGCAGGGTGTAGAGGCTCTCATAGATTCTATCAGAGAAGTCCTAAATATTCCTGATAAGTTGACAGAGGAGTGTGAGGAATCGTACTTTAATATGAAGAAAAATCCTCAGGCACTTTTCCCGTTTCAAAGGAACTAAATACTCTGTTTGAAGAACTGTGGGTTAATCCAGATAAGAAATTTCAAATTCCTGGGCGGTTATTGTCATCTTTTCCTTTTCCTCCTGAGGATAGGAAAAAATGGGAAAATCCAGCGGTAGTGCATACCTCAGTCTCCAGGCTCTCACGTAAGATTGTATTACCTGTTCCTGGTGCAGCCTCCCTAAAGGATACAGCTGACTACTCTCAAATCTTTGTATACAGCTGCAGGGGTGGCCCAGAGACCCACTATAGCATGTGGGTGGATTCCTTGAGCCATTGCTAAATTGTCTGGTAATTTAAGTGAGGGGTTAGACACCTTACCTCAAGATGAAATTGTGTTACTCCTGCAGCACATACAGGACTCTGCAAACTTTATGGTGGAAGCCATTAAAGAGATAGGTTTGCTTAATGCATGCACTACAGCTATGGCAGTGTCGGCACGCAGGGGATTATGGCTACGTCAGTGGACTGCTGACGCGAATTCCAAAAAAGGTGTGGAAGGCCTGTCTTTAACAGGCGAGGCCTTATGTGGCGACGAACTCAACAAGTAGATCTCACGAGCTACTGCGGGTAAATCCACTTATCTACCTTCTACAGCTTCGACACCTAGGAAGGCCTACTCAGGAGCCAATTTACAGTCCTTTCGGACTGGCAAGCTTAGGGGCAAGGCCAGAGGTTCTTCTACTGCCAACAGAGGTGCTAGAGGTAAACCACGCAAACCAGTGACTGCTGGTTCACAGGAACAGAGCTCAGGCTCTGCCTCCTCAAAACTTTCCGCATGACGGTGGACCGCGATGCCTGGGAGACAGGCAGGTGGGAGGCCGGCTACAATTCTTCATTCACACCTGGACAAGATCTTGCCAGGATCCCTGGGTTATAGACCTTATATCCCAGGGCTACAGGCTGGAGTTCCAGGATCTCCCACCTCGCATATTCTTCAAATCAGGCTTACCAGTTTCATAAGAAGCAAGAGTAACCTTACAAGAAGCTATTCAAAAATTGTTACAGACCCAGGTCATTGTTCCAGTTCCACCTCATCTACAAAACTAGGGATACTATTCCAGCTTTTTTGTAGTTCCGAAACCAGACGGTTCGGTAAGACCGATTCTGAATCTCAAGTCATTGAACCCATACTTACGATTTTTTAAGTTCAAGATGGAGTCTCTGAGAGCGGTGATCTCAGGTCTGGAAGAGGGGATATTCCTAGTGTCTCTGTTTGTCAAGGATGCGTACCTTCACATTCCGATCTGGCCGCCTCATCAGGCTTAACTACGGTTTGCACTGCAGGACTGTCACTACCAGTTTCTGGCACTGGCATTTGGTCTCTCCACGTCATCGCGGGTGTTCACTAAAGTGATGGCAGAGATGATGATGTTGCTCGGCAGACAGGGAGTAAACAACCTTCTAAAAAAGGCTGGGTCCAGGGAGCAGTTGTTGGAGAACATTGGTCTCCTGACCAGATTACTCCTGGATCATGGGTGGATTCTGAACCTACCAAAATCTCACCTAGAACCAACACAGAAGCTTCATTTCCTGGGAATGATACTGGACACAGAACGAAAAGCAGGGCCGCAATGTCAGAGGTGTCAAGAATTCTTCTCTGGGTATTGTTGGCGATCTTCATTCCAGGAGTAGACAACTGGGAAGCAGACTTCCTCAGCAGACAGGACCTGCACCCGGGGGAATGGGGCCTCCACCCGGAGGTGTTCCAGTGTCTGACACGTCGGTGGGGGTATCCGCAAATAGACATGATGGCCTCTTGACTCAACAAGAAGCTCAAGCGGTATTGTTCCAGGTCAAGGGACCCACAAACTGTAGCGGTTGACGCCCTGACAACTCTGTGGGTCTACCAACTGTGTACGTGTTTCCTCCAATTTCTCAAGAGTTCTCAAAACAAAAAGGGAAAGAGTTCAAGCAATTCTCATTGCTCCGGACTGGCCGCAAAGGGCCTTGTATGCGGATCTTCTCGAGATGCTGATCGAAGATCTGTGGCCTCTGCCTCTTCAAAAGGATCTTCTGCAACAGGGCCTGTTCGTCTATCAAGACTTAGCATGGCTGCGTTTAACGGCATGGAAGTTGAACGGCTGATTCTAGCTAGGAGAGGGATTCATGAAAAGGTCATCCCGACTATGATTCAAGCCATAAAGGGGGTAACGTCTAAACATTACCATCGTATCTGGAAGAAATATATCTCTTGGTGTGAGAGCAGACAATTTTCTACAGTGGAATTTCATCTGGGACGTTTCCTGCTTTTTCTGCAGTCGGGAGTGAATGTTGGCCTACACCTAGGCTCCATAAAAGTTCAGATTTCGTCCTTGTCTGTTTTCTCTCAGAAACAATTGTCTTCTCTCCCTGAGGTCCAGACGTTCTTGAAAGGTGTTCTGCACATCCAACCTCTTTTTGTGCCTCCCACGGCACCTTGGGATCTCAATTTGGTGCTGCAGTTCCTCCAATCGGACTGGTTTAAACCGTTACAGGAGGTAGACGTAAAGGGTATGGGTCGTTGGGTCGACCCAACTTGTCGACACTCATTAGGTCGACCACTGAAGGTCGACATTGCTCTTAGGTCGACATGGCCGTTAGGTCGACGGGTCAAAAGGTCGACATGAGGTTTTTTTTTTTTTACTTTTTGGTGTCGTTTTCTCCGTAAAGTGACGGGGAACCCAAATTAGTGCACCGTGTACCCACGCATGGCTTGCTTCGCTCGCCATGCTTCGGGCAAGGTACCTCGCTCCGCTACTGCTTCGCTCGGCACAGATTACCGTTCCAGTCGTAGTCCACGTGGATTGTTAAGTATGAAAAAAAATATTTTAAAAAATGAAAAACTCATGTTGACCTTTTGACCTGTCGACCTAGTACATGTCGACCTAATGCATCTCGACCTGAGGGTAATGTCGACCTAAGGAGTGTAGACCTAATTTGGGTCGACCGAACGACCGTATCCCAACGTAAAGTATCTTACGTGGAAGACCGTCACACTGTTGGCCTTGGCTTCAGCAAGACGTGTGTCGGAGCTGCGGTCATTGTCTCACAAGAGCCCCTACTTAATTTTCCATGAGGACAAAGCTGAACTGAGGACTCGTCAGCAATTTCTTCCTAATGTGGTGACTGCGTTTCACATCAACCAACCTATTGTGGTTCCGGCTGTTACGGATGCCTTGGCTACTTCAAAGTCTTTGGGTGTTGTAAGGGATTTGAAGGTCTGTGTGAAGAGAAAGGCTCATCACAGAAAATCGGACTCACTGTTCGTTCTTTATGATCCCAATAAAATTGGATGTCCTGCTTCGAAGCAGTCCATTGCCTTGGATCAGGCTCACAATCCAGCATGCTTATTCCACGGCAGGTGGGTTCCTCTTGGGCGGCTGCCCGGGGTGTCTCGGCTTTTCAGCTATGCCGAGCAGCTACTTGGTCGGGTTCGAACACGTTTGCTAAGTTTTACAAGTTTGATACTTTGGCCTCTGAGGACCTTCAGTTTGGTCAGTCAGTTCTGATGGAACCTCCGCACTCTCCCACCTGGTTTGGGAGCTTTGGTACTTCCCCATTGTACTAAATGGATTCCCAGTATCCCCTAGAATGTAAGAGAGAATAGGGTTTTAATTACCTACCGGTAAATCCTTTTCTCGTAGTCCGTAGGCTTCATTTGGCACCTAGCCATGCTACGGGAGTGCACTGAGATGCTCCCATTACAGTGAATTGGATGCATGCGCGTCCCGGACACGTGCGTGGGCCAGATCCTGCGATAGGCACGTGGCTCCATCTGTAATGTTGGCATTTAGGTAGCTGCAGCACACTAGGTAGGTTTTGTCTGTCCTTTACTGTGGTGGTCCTGTCTTGAGAAATGACGACATGCTAATGTTGTCAGTAGTATATTTATTAAATTGAAAATACCCTGGTGAGTGCACTCTTATTATGACACTCCCAAATTTTTAGGGTGTCAGCTGACCCTTAAATAATCAGCATGGGTAAGATGCTGTAAAATTAAATATCAAATGTGGGAATAAGTGTCCAAGCAGCCAATGGTGTCTAACAAAAAAAATTTTCTGAAGAAAGCTATATATAGGATAAATAAAAATGATAAGGTGGTAAATTAAACATTTAAAGAAATTATATATAATTTTTTTTAAAAACTATCTTTCAATACATCTAGAAAACAGACCGGATGGAGAAAGTACATATGGAGAAAAGATAGATATAAATATATCCGAAAAACACCTATAAAATTAATTTCTTTAAAAAATGTAAAATAAAAATAATAGAGAGCTTATCTTAAAATGGAGAGTCAGTATGAGAGAACACCGAACGCGTTTCATCGGCCAGACTTCATCAAGGGGTCTTTATGTATCATCCTAGGGGATACTGGGATGGTATTAGTACCATGATGTATAGATTGGGTCCATTAGAGCCTTGGCACTTTAAAAATCTTCTGGGTGTGCTGGCTCCTCCCCTCTATGCCTCTCCTGCAGACTCCATTTAGAAAAATGTGCCCATGGAGCCGGGTGCATTCTCTGGAGCTCCAGGGAGTTTTCTTCAAAACTTTATTTTAGTTTGTTATTTTCAGGCAGCACTGGCTGGCACCAGTCTGCCTGCATCGTGGGACTTAGGTGGAGAACTGAACCAACCTCTCAACCTCTTACAGGGTTAATTGTCCGGATTCCCGCTGACCGGGCAAAGCTCCTGAGGTGTTGTTTCGCATTACCACCCGGGTGTGCACGCACTCCAACAGCATGCCGCCACCCCTAACAGAGCTGAAGATGCTGATTCGGTGAGTACAGAAACCGAGGTCCGGGTTAGCTGGTCCCTGGTTATTATGACGGCATAAAGGTGCAGCGGGCACACAGCATATCCACAGACTGATTCTGCTACAGAAAGGGGGTTTAACCCCGTTTTCTATGCAAACATAATGAAAGACAGTATAAATATCTCGCAGGAACCGCACGCCATTGAGGGGGCAGGGCTTTCCAGAGAACGGGACCAGCGGCTCAGAAGGCGCCATTTCCTGCTGCATCTTACTCCAGGCTGCATGCAGGGAAGCGCTGCTCCTCCAAGGACCCTCTGAAAACACCTTGTACTGGTACCAAGGGGGTTGTAGAAAGGAGGGAGCAATATATATTGAAAGTGAAACTAGTTCCCTTATCTAAGGATTTAGTTTATGCCCGGCTAGACTTTGCTTTAGCTGTTGAGGCATAGTGTGCATGTTTTATCCCACTCTTTGTCACTCTATACAGGCTGTTTGGGATTCTGTGTTATTTCACTGTTATTTCACTGCTATTGTTTGTGGGATCTGTTGTACAAACATGTCAGGCAAAAAGGCTGTATGTCCCTAATGTAGCACAAAGTTTTCCCCTTCTCCAGTGGGATCTCTGCTGTGTACTCAGTGCACGCCCCTCTCTCAGGGAAGCAGCACACAGGAACCAGCATGGCTGGATTCTTTTAAAGGAATGACATCTAATATTAATTCTGAATTTTCTACTTCCAGGCAGGAAAGACAAATGCTTAAAAATCTGTGGATGATTTAGTTAATACTTCTGACCACAGACCGGCTTCTGTGCCCCCCCCCCCACCCCCTTTCCCTGTTGGTTTCACAGAAATGCACACTCCCACAGGTGCTCCAATCTGACTCTGACACTGAATTGCCAGATTTGGAAGAGGGAGAAGTAGATGGGGACAAAGATGATATTACTCTGTCTCAGGGTGTTGAATCCCTAATATATTCTATTAGGGAGTTCATCAATATCCCAGATAAAGAGGCCTAAATCTACTCCCACATTTCCTGTCTCCAAGGAATTAAACACTCTTTTTAAGGAGACGTTAGTTAATTCTAACAAAGTTTCAAACCCCTAAGCGGTTGCTAACCTCTTTACCCTTTCCTCCTGAGGATAAAAAACTGTAGGAAAATCCCCCTATTGTGGATACTTCAGGCTCCAGGCTGTCACAAAAAATTGTACTGCCTGTACATGCTGCGGTCTCCTTGAAAGACCCTGTGGATCGTAAAATTTAAATTACGCTCAAATCCATTTACACTGCGGTGGGAGTAGCACAGAAGCCAACATTGCTTGTGGTTGGATCACAAGGGCCATGGTCAAATGGTCTGGTAATATAATTGAAGGGTTTGACACTATGCCTCAGGATGAGACTCTAACTCTGTGGCAACATATCCAAGATGCTGCTAAATTCATGAGTGAGGCAGTCAAGGAGATAGGGCTCATTAATGCCCGCTCCACGGCTATGGCAGTATCAGCTCGCAGGGCACTATGGCTGCGACAATGGACAGTGGATGCTGATTCTAAAAAAGGCGTTGAGAATCTTCCCTTCACGGGGGATGCCTTGTTTGGTGAAGAACTAAACAAGTGGATTTTGCAAGCAATGGCAGGTAATTCCGCCTATCTGCCATCTGCAGCTCCTCCGGCTAGAAGACCTTACCCCAGCCCCTCTTTACAGTCCTTTTGTGTGGCCAGGTTTCGAGATAGGGCCAGGGGTGCCTCAAATGCAGCTAGAGGAACACGAGGGAAATCGCTGGATCACTGGACCAGACATCCGGTTCTTCCTCTACTAAGTCCTCCGCGTGACTGTTGACCACAGCTGCAGGGGGACTATCAGGTGGGTGCTCGACTGAAAAATTTTGCCCAGATTTACCGGCACCCTTGGGTAAGAGACCTAATATCCCAAGGTTACCAGTTGGAATTTCAAGCACTCCCTCCTCACAGATTCTTCAGGCCGGACTTACTAGCTTCACCTGTAGCAAGAGTTACCTTGCAATGATGCCATTCAAAAACTGTTCCAAAGCAGGGGATTTTATTCAAGCCTATTTGTGGTACCGATACCAGATGGTTCGGTACGGCCGATCTTGAACCTCAAAACTCTGAACCCGTACCTACGCGTGTTCATGTTCACGATGAAATCTCTAAGAGCGGTGGTCTCCGGCCTGGAGGAAGGGGAGTTCCTGGTATTCCTGGATATGAAGGATGCATACCTGCACATCCCGATATGGCTCCCTCATCAGACTTTTCTCAGATTTGCGTTGCAGGACCGCCACTTCCAGTTTCGGGCCTTGCCCTTTGGCCTATCCACGGCACCGAGGGTGTTCACAAACGTTATGGCGGAGATGATGCTGCAACTTCGTGTGATGGGAGTAAACATTGTCCCTTACTTGGACGATCTCCTCATGAAAGCGGTGTCCAGAGAGCGACTGTTGCAAAGCATCAACCTGTCTCCGCGACTTCTGTTGTACCACGGGTGGGTCCTGAATATACAGAAATCGAACCTGGAACCGTCGCAGAGACTTCAGTACCTGGTGATGATACTGGACACTGTGTCTCAGAAGGTTTTCCTCCCTATGGACAAAGCCTTGACAATTCAGACTGTGGTCCGCTCCATGCTCAAGCCTCGCAAGATTTCGTTGCACCTTTGTATCTGCCTTCCATTTCAACTAGATCTGCTGGACAAATGGTTGGGATTGCATCTGCATATGCATCAGAGGAGATCCCTCTCACCAAAAGCGAGGATTTCGCTGTTATGGTGGTTGCAGATCTCTCACCTGTTGAAAGGTCGACAGTTCGGAATTTAGTCTTGGATTCTGTTGACAACGGATGCGAGCCTCCACGGGTGGGGTGTTGTGACCCAAGGGGCTCAGTTCCAAGGAAGATGGTCGCGTCGGGAGTCCTCACTTCCAATAAACATTCTGGAACTCGGGGCAATTTACAATGCCCTTCTACAGGCCTCCTCTCTTCTCCAACATCAGGCCATACAGGTCCAGTCGGACAACGCCACGGCGGTGGCGTACATAAATCTACAGGGAGGAACAAAAAGCAGGGCCGCAATGCGAGAGGTGTCCAGGATACTCCTGGATACTCCTCTGGGCGGAAAACAACGCAAGTGCCATGTCGGCCATATTTATTCAAGAAGCTGCATCACTACTGTTCCAGGAACGAGGGATCCATAGGCTGCAGCAGTGGATGCTCTGATGGCACCGTGGACTACTCAGTTCATATATCTCTTCCCTCCAATTCCTCTCATTCCCAGAGTTCAAAAAAGACTCAAAAGGGAATGCGTTCAAGCAATTCTGATTGCACCGGATTGGCCTCATCGAGCATGGTATGCAGACCTCCTAACCATGGGGGCCATTCCGACCCGTTCGCACGCAGCGGTTCATCGCTGCGGTGCAAACGGGTCGGAACTGCGCATGCGCGGTGACCAGAATAAAGAAGAAAGTGATCGCTAGCGCGATCGCAAGAAGATTGACAGCGGGGAAGCGTTTCAGGGCGTCTACTCACCGTTGTGCGGGCGCGGAGATCCGTACGCAGGCATGTCCAGGCGTTAGGAGGGCGGATGTCTGACGTAAAATCCGGGACCTTCATTGCTGGATCGATCGCACAGGGTAAGTAACTGCAGGGCTAGTCTACTTCTGCACAAAACTTTTTTAGCATAGCAGGGCTGCACAAGCGATCGCAGCCCTGCGGCGTCTAGTTCGTCGCACGAGCAGCACAAAGTTGCTACATGCGATCAACTCAGAATGACCCCCCCATGTCCCGCGACGAGCCCTGACCTCTGCTGCTTTAAAAAGATCTTCTCCAGCAAGGGCTGTTCGTCTATCCAGACTTACTGCGGCTTTGTTTAATGGCATGGAAGTTGAGAGGGAGATTCTAGCCAGAAAAGGTCTTCCCTCCAGGGTGGTCTCGACTATGGTCCAGGCCCAAAAGGTGCTCGCGTCAAAGCATTACCACTGAATTTGGAAGAAATATGTTTCTTGGTGTGAGGGTAGAAAATATTCTACTGTGGAATTTCAACTTGGCTGTTTACTGCTCTTCTTACAGGTAGGTGTGGATATGGGCCTACGGTTAGGCTCCATCAAAGTTCAGATATCAGCCTTGTCTATATTTTTCCAGAGACAGTTGGCTGTGATTCCGGAGGTAAAAACATTCTTAAAAGGTGTCCTTCGCATTTAGACACTCTTTGTCCCTCCCACGGCTCTGTGGGATCTCAATTTGGTCCTGACCTTTCTCCAATCGGATTGGTTTGAACCTTTACATAGGGTGAACTTGAAATTCTTAACGTGTAAGACTGTCTTGTTGCTGGCATTGGCCTCTGCGAGGCGTGTGTCGGAATTGGGGGCCTTATCCTGTAAGAGCCCTTATTTGATATTTCATGAGAATAGGGTGGAGCTCAGAACTCAGCTGCAGTTTTTGCCGACAGTGGTGTCTGCTTTTCACATAAATCAGCCGATTGTGGTTCCGGTGGTGTCTGACACATTGGTTACTCCAAAGTCCCTGGACGTGGTACGGGCTTTGAAGACTTGCGTCAAGAGAACTGCTCGTCACAGTAAAAAATTACTCACTTTTTGTCCTTACTAAGATTGGATGTCCTGCTTCAAAACAGTCCATTGCTCGTTGGATCCGTCTGACTATCCAACAGGCTTACTCTTGAGCAGCATTGCCACTGCCGACTTCTATTCAGGCCCACTCCACAAGGTCGGTGGGTTCTTCCTGGGCGGCTGCCCGTGGTGTCTCGGCTTTGCAGTTGTGCTGAGCTGCCACTTGGTCTGGTTCGAACATGTTTGTAAAGTTCTACAGGTTCGATACCTTGGCCTCTGAGGACCTTCAGTTTGGTCAATTAATTTTGCAGGGGTCTCAGCACTCCTACCTTCCCTTGGTACTAATACCATCCCAGTATCCCCTAGGACATTAGAGAAAATAGTAATTTAATACCTACCGGTTATTCCTTTTCTCGTAGTCCGTAGCCTCAGTGCTTCATGGTTTTCCTGCATACATGTTTGTTTCTGGTTGGGTTTGCTGTTGCTGTCCCTGTTCTGGTTAGCGTTGCTATCCTTAGTTACTATTGTGTGTTGGTTCGTTGAATCACCTGTCTCCTCGGGCACAGTTTTCCTAGATTGCATCTGTAGGATAGGCATAGAGGGGAGGAGCCAGCACACACTGAAGATTTTTAAAGTGCCAGGCTCCAATGGACCCAATCTATACCCCACGGTACTAGTACCATCCCAGTATCCCCTACAGAGTACGAGAAAAGGAATTACCGGTAGGTATTAAATTCCTAGTATTATATATATAT